>NW_007251295.1:209389-221938 GCF_000164805.1 Carlito syrichta
AGTCTCACTCTGTCGCCCAGACTGGAGTGCAGTGGCCGCTCCCGGCCAGCGCAGCCTCGACCTGCCGGGCTCCGGCGATCCTTCCGCCTCAGCCTTCCAGGTAGCCGGAATTACAGTCATGCGCTATCACGCCCAGCTGATTTTTTGATTTATTGTAGAGATGAGGTCTCGCTGCCCAGGTCGGTCTCGAACCCGCGGGCTCAGGCAATCCACTCACCTCAGCCTCCCAAAGGCGCGGGATTACAGGCTGAGCCACCAAGCCCGGCTCCAGAGATTTCTTAATGTGGAGGCTTCCCCTGCTTGTCTCTGTGGGTGAGGGAGCTTCCTCCAGTTTCACTTCTCTGAATGCCATCTCCACTGCTCTGGGCATTTGCGGTATTACACACACAACCTTGGCTCAGGTGAGGTGAGTTTGATAGATGGAATCCCAACCCCCCACCCCCCACCCCCCACTGCTCCCCCAGCCCTGTACAGTTCTTCTTGGGCGACAGTTCTCCTTGGACTCCTCTAGAACCGCTTAGGACGGGTCCTGTTCGTTAACATTTAAGATGAGAGTGACTTCATTTTCTTTCTTTCTTTTTTTGTGAGTTGTTGGAGTCTCACTCTGTTGCCCAGGCCAGAGTGCAGTGGCACGTTTCCGGCCACCACAGCCTCAACCTGCTGGGCTCTGGCGATCCTTCTGCCTCAGCCTTCCAAGTAGCCGGAACTATAGACACATGCCACCATGCCTAGCTAGTTTTTGTGATTTATTGTAGAGACAAGGTCTCGCCAAGTTGCCCAGGCTGGTCTCGAACCCCTGAGCTCAGGGAGTCCACCTCCCTCAGCTACCCAAGGTACTGGGATTACAGGTGTGAGCCACCATGCCTGGCCTGACTCCATTTTCTTAAAGGTATAGGTGTTCTTTGTCCTCTTTGCTCTTCGTAAGGTTATGTATCTGGATTGATCAGAACCAAGCAATTATCTAGATGGATAAAAACCTGTGTTGACCGCATACACACGAGCATAGGCAGGGGGAGCAACAGACAATGGGCACGCCTAAAGAGGGGGAGGGGGAAGGCGGGAGGGTTGAAAAGCTACCCATTGGGCACCATTTCCACCATCTGGAGACAGGCTCAATAGAAGTCCAGACCTCACCATCATGCAATATACCCATGGAACGAACTTGCACGTCCAAGTCCATGTTGAGGCCTGTCAGCCTCTTTCTAATTCATCGAAGGGATTTTGCTGAGTAACTGAACCCACGGTGATCTCTTGGTCATGTTGTCCATGTCGAGGTGACTCACATTCTGTAACGTTGGAGGGAATGAGCAAGTGTCGTGTAGAGTGCTTAGCAGGGTGGCCAATTCGAGATCTGGATCTGTGGGAAGCCAGGTGGGTGAGAAGTAACCATGTTCATTCTTCAAGGATGTAGCTTTCCTGATCTCAAACAAGCCTATTGCTGGCAAGTGAGATCCTTGGCTGGTCTTTTCCATTAGACTCTCAAATTCTTTCTCTTTAGCCTTCGGCCATTGGGAGGCCAGCCAAGCAGAAAGACCCTTGAGTGTTTTATTCCTTTATGCTTGGGAATACCAATTTTCTAATTACTCAATTAGTAAGAAGAAATAATGTGTCTAAAAAGCAGTCAACTTTTCCTTCAGATTTGCAGCCTTCTCACGTTTTAAGTGGTTCCTTATGAGAATTATTTCCCCTTAGACTTGTGTTACAAATTTAAGCCTTTGTTCTTTAAGTTGCATTTGCATAATGATAATTAATTTTCCTCTGCTCTCTCATTTTCCCAATTGTCTTTTCCACTCTGTTTCTAATGTATGCACAGAGATTGATGGGAGGATGAAATGTCTTTCCACGAGTAGATTCGGGGTTCTTCCAGGGCAAAATAATTATTTAATTTACTGATACAAAAGATCTAGACTTTTTTTTCCTGTGGCCCAGAGTAATAATTAGTGATTGTGTTTATAAGCACGAAAACCTCCATCTCCTATTTTTCATAGCAAAGTTGAAAAACTGCAGTTTTTCCCTTTATACTATGTAGATGAAGTCATCTCAACACTCAACAGACTTGTGATAGGTTTTTATATATAACATATATATTATATGTGTGTATGAGTATATATATATATATATATTTTTTTTTTTTTTTTTTTTTTGTCGGGGTCTTGTTCTGTTGCCCAGTCTGGAGTTCTGTGATTCACCTCAGGCTCAACCTCCTGGAGATCCTCTCACTTCAATCTCCAGAGTAGCTGGGACTATAGACGCATCCCACCATACCTGGCTTATTTTTTAATTTTTTTGTAGAGATGAGATCTTGCTATGTTGCCTAGGCTGGTCTTGGCCTCTTGAGTTCATGCGATCCTCTCTCCTCAGCCTCTCAAAGTGCTGGGATTACAGGCGTGAGCCACTGGGTCCGGCCTATTTTATGTTTTTTTGGGACTCATCTCTTTCAGCAAATATGTGTGGGATTATTTCAAAAGCAAATCATTGGTTTCAAGGGAATATTCAGGTTACATTTAGAGCCCATCGCCTAGTGTGAAGTGGCTTCACTGACCCCTGCAGCTTCAATTCCCTGTATACATATGCTGAAATGCCAGCCGTGTTCCTGGCGTTGACCTTCCCTCTGTGTTGCCTGCTCAGATGTCCACCTGCCTTCCTGATGGCTCCACTGATGTCCTCCAGGTCCCGAGACTCAACATGTCTGAATCAGAACTCCCTCCTCTCTGGTACCCATCTGCTGTACCAGCCTTGTCTCACCCTTTCCATTCTCTTTGCACCCCAGCAATGTTGACCTTTGTATTTCTTGCCCACAAAGCTGACCGCTTCTTCACTCAACCAACTTTCAACTCACCCTTCCGATCCCAGAGTAAAGGTCCCCTCTGCAGGGAAGCCTTTTCTGACTTCTCAGACGAGGCCAGGCCCTCTTTTGTCCTCCCTACCACTCTGCATTGCTGCCTCGTTGTGTTATTGCGACTGTAATAAATAAGACAATTCACTGTGTAATAGCTGACTTTATTTCTGTCCTCCCACCCCAAGTTCCAGGTGACAGTTTTGACTTCTGTCTCAGCACATTGCACAGTGCATTGTATATAGTAGATGTTCAATGAAATACTGCCGAATGAATTTCTGTATTTTATTTGAAAAGGAAGATGAGAACCATTTGCTGTTGCATGGTTTTTGCACTCGCAGATGAGTTCTGCTTTTAATCCTTGTGTTGTGGAATGTGTCAGTTCTCTGGCTGCAGACCCTCTTCTCGCCTTCACGCAGGGTTTATGCCATGGAGAACCCAGAAGAAAATACTCAAAAACGATCCTTGCTGAGATTGAGAAGGAAAAGAAGCCACTGACAATCCAAATGTGCCTCAGAAAAAAGATTATTACGAATGTATAATGCCGTGACGTTTCCTCGAAGAACTACAAATTATACTACCATATGATCCAGCAATCCCACTTCTGGGAATATACCCAGAAAAACAAATTGCTCTAGCCAAAAAGATACCTGCAGTACTATTTACAATAGCAAAAACACAGAACCAACCCAGATGCCCATTGAAAGTGGGCTGGATAAAGAAACTTGTGGAACATATACACAATAGAATATTACACAACCATAAAAAAGAACAAAATCATGTCCTTTGAAGTAACACAGACACAACCGGAGACTGTCATTCTAAGTGAATATCACAGAAACAAAAAACTGGTGCTCTCCCTCATAAACAGGCCCTAAACATTGGCACGTGAGCACAAAGGTGGGAACAACTGATGCTGGGCACTCCTGGCGGGGGGAGGTGGGGGAGAGGAAGGGGCACAAACCACCCATTGGGTACCATGTTCATTACTGGGGGAGAGAGGGTTCACTAGAAGCCCAAATTTCACCTGTACGTCATTTTATTATGTAGCAAATCCTCACATGTACTCCACGACTCTAAAACATAAATAAAAATGAAGACAAAATCAATCCCCAAACAATCGTGTAATACCTCAAGATGAACAAGGACAAACCCATTTCTTAGACTTTTGAATTCATTCAGTAACACTTTCCAGATCCTCCATGTTGGTTATACACATGTATATATTTTATTCAACTCTGAAATGGAAGGTTTCTCTCTTTAAAATAGCACTATTAATAAAAGCTGTTTAATTGCATTTGTTTGCATACTATTAAAATTCTCTGCTGCTTGTGTCTGAAAATCTCCAGTCCGGAAGTGAGTGTCGTCTGTGGGGTGATTCTTACCGCAGCAGGCACAGAATAGACTTGCACTGAACAAAAGCACCAGCCCTCTCAGTAGGAGAGGAGGAAACTGGGCCCCGGAGACATGAGGAGAATAATCAAGCAGGATAGGATTTCTCTAAAAGTTAAGAAGATGCACTTTTATTTCGGCTTTACAGACAAGAGGTTCTTTCATCTAAGAATCTCAAGCAATATGACAGTGCATTCAGAACGTATAGATAGAAAAATCGCTGTGAGATGCGAACACCTTTCTGGGTAGGACAAATGTAGAATCTGTAAAAACTATTTTTTTGTCTACTGGTCAGAATATGTGACTGACATGCAAGTGTTTTTAGAATTTCTTCTATTTCAATTTAGAGGATGGTGGCTTGTGCCCAATTAAAAGGAAGAACAGAGAACGCATTTATTATTTAGTGTCCTACTTTTACTCTCTGCCAACTTGAAATTGAATATGAATGCATATCTACAAATGGCTATTCTTTGAAATTGTGCCAATGTCAGGATTTCATGGTATTGTGTTTTTAAGCTAAGCAGAAGCTTATCATTTCCAGATGTGGAGGATAGTAATTAATTAATGCTTTAAGCCAGTGGTTCCCAGGCTTGGCTGCCACTGGACTCATCTGGGGAATTAAAAAACAACAGTACTGTTGCCTGGGTCCCAGGCTGGTGGTTCTTATTTTATTGGACTGGGTGTGGACAGGAGATGAGGGAATTATTAGAACTCCTCAGGGGATTCCAGTGGGCAACCAGTTAGATTTTGATGGGTTGAAAACCCCAGACTTAAGGTGACAAAGACATGTTTTCTCAACAGAAGTATCAACTTTATGACTTGGATAATGGTTATTTTCTGTGATGATAGTTTATGTTATACTGGTTTTTTTTTTTTTTTTTTGAGTAAGAGTCTCTGTCACCCAGGCTGGAGTGCAGTGGCGCACCCATGGCCACCGCAGCCTTGACCTACTGGGCTCAGGTAATCCTTCTGCCTCAGCCTTCCAAATAGCTGGAACTACAGGTGCATGTCACCACACCTGGCTAACTTTTTGATTTATTGTAGAGACGTGGTCTCACCAAGTTGCCCAGGCTAGTCTCGAACCCCTAGGCTCAGGCAATCCTCTTGCCTTGGCCTCCCAAAGTGCTTGGATTACAGGTGTGAGCCACCACACCCGGCTATACTGAATCTTGAAAGGTATGGCGGGGGGAGGAGGGCACCAAATAAGTAGGACATGGATATGAATAAAATATTTGAATATAGATGAAGCAGGAAAATATGGAAGAGTTGTCTATGCTTGGAATTTTGTAGATGCTGTTTTTCTTAAAGATTTTTCTTTCATTTTGTTTTTTCTAATGATAGAAGTACAGGCTCACTGTAGAAAAGTTGGAAAGCATAGAAAAAACTAAAGAAGGGGAAAATGGTCTATAATTTCAATAATATCTTACAAATCTGCACTTTCTTAAAATGATTTAAAAGTCAAAGACTAAGTAGTGATTCTCAACTCTCGCTCTACATTTGAATCTGCTAGGGTGCTTTTAAAAAAATACTGATGGCCAGGCTCAGTGGCTCAGCCTGTAATCCCAGCACTTTGGAAGGCTTTGGATTGCCTAAGCCCGTGGGTTCGAGACCAGCACAGGCAACTTGGCAAGACCTCATCTTTGCAATAAATCAAAAAAATTAGGTGGGAGCAATAGTATGCCTGTAGTTCCGGCTACCTGAAAGGCTGAGGTGGAAGGATCACCAGAGCCCAGCAAATCGATGCTGGGGTGGCCCTGAGCATGCCACTGTACTCCAATCTGGATGATGAAATGAGACTCCAACTTAAAAAAAAAACAACTGGTGACTGGATGTGGTGGCTCACGCCTGCAATCCCTGCACTTTGGGAAGCCAAGGCGAGAGGGTTGCCTAAGTTCAGGAGTTTGAGACCATCCTGGGCAATTTGGCAAGACTTTGTCTCTATAGTAAATCAGAAAATTAGCCAGGTATGGTGGTGTGCTCCTGTGGTTCTAACTACTTGAAAGTTTTAGGCAGTAGGATAGCCTGAGCCCAGCAGGTTGGGGCTGCAGTGGCTGTGAGCATGCCACTGCACTCCAACCTGGGCCACAGAGTGAGACTCCGACTCAGAAAAACCCAAAAAACACAAAACTGATGGTTGGACTCTACCCAAGCCCAATTAAGTAATCTCTGGGGCATGGGACCCAGAAGTGTCTCCATTCATGCATTCATTCTTTATCTATATATTTATCTATGCTTAGGTGATTTTGATACACTAAGAGGGTTGAGAATCACTGGATTAAAGTTGTTGATTGACTGAAATATTGATGTGATCAGTAAACTAAATCAGCTATTCATTTGCTAATGTAATTCAGCATATCATTGTTCATTAGTCTGGGCACAAATGGTTCATGAAATTCTTGACGTTTTTACAAAAAGACTATTTGCAGAGAGGTGGATGTTGGCAAGTGATGTGCTCATGTTTATACGGTTATTTTTCATTTTCCTAACAGCTTTATTCCATGTTCTTTTTAATGAGCTTTCTTAGTGTCCTTAAACTGTGGTCTGTCTTAACTCTATGTCAGTGTATCTGTTACATGATTCAAAACTTACCTTTGAGCATTAGTTGGCCCTCACAGTGTTATCCTTGGTCTCCTGACAATAAGCAGAAATACTTTGAGAAATTTCTTAACAACAGCCAACAAAGAACATAATAGTAACGGTTTGTTTTGACCTATCTGTAATGAGAGAACTATATAGTGCACCCCAGGATTATTTAAGAAATTGATACAGAAATCAAAACGAGATACAGGAATTGGGAGAACAATGCCGTCATTTGGAGTATATCAGATGCAATCTGGTTATTAACTAGAACTGTGATTATTTATCTACTCTGGAAAACTAAAGGGTATCCAGAGACTTAGTGAAGCACATACATTTTACTGTGGAAGGCAAGCTTGGTCAGCCTTTGTAGATATCTGGTCTACCTCCATCATGCTACATGTGAGAAAGCTGATGCTCAGTTCTCCATATCACTCTTAGAGTTGTGAAGAAGAAATCTTGGCTTCTCAGATTACTCTTGTTTTGTATGATACCTCCTTTTTTTGCACATAGGATCTTACGAGGGACACAAAGAGGAATTCCGGGCTGATTAAGGCAACTGAGTTTAGACCTCTACTGGAGGAGTTGGAGGACTCTGTATTAGAATATCCTTGAGGAACCATTAGGAAATGTTAGGATTGTATTGGAATAGCATCATCTCTTTTGAGTCTTTCATCAAGACTATTTTACAGGTGAAACTCACAGAAGTAAAAAATTTGCCACACATCACATTATTAGGTTTGTCAGCTCTAAAATCCAGGTTTTTTTCACTATTGTGACACAACGATACTTCTTTTTTTTTTTGAGTTGGCGTCTCACTCAGTCACCCAGACTGGAGTGCAGTGGCCGCTTCCAGCCACCGCAGCCTCGACCTGCTGGGCTCAGGCGATCTTTCCGCCTCAGCCTTCCAAGTAGCCGGAATTACAGGTGCGCGCTACCACGCCTGGCTGATTTTTTGATTTATTGTAGAGATGAGGTCTCGCTGCCCAGGCGGGTCTCGAACCTGTGGGCTCTGGCAATCCACTCACCTCAGCCTCCCAAAGGTGCGGGATTACAGGCTGAGCCACCGAGCCCAGCCAATGCTTCTTTTAAAGTCATCGAGGGGGTGGTTTTATGTTTTAAAAGAGTTTCAAGACCCTTTAGAGGCTCCTAGAGGACTCCCAGAGACATTGAGGTGAGTTGCCCTTAAGCTGAGGGATGAAGACTGGAACTGGGAGCTGGTGTCTCCTGGAGTGGTCCCTGGGAGCTTGTTAGAAGTGCAGACTCTCAGCCCCACCGGGCACCTCCTGAATGGGAATTTGCATTTCAGCTGGATTTTCAGGATCTTGCTCTAAGAGACCCAGCGGGTTTGGGTTTAACTCCTCATGAGTGAGGAACTAGCCCCAGTTCTCCAGGAGACAGTGGAAGATGGATGAAGGTGAGGGGGAAGAGAAGAATTGTTTTCCAGTAAACAAGCTTTGAGAGGTTGGAAACTTCTGTGCGAGTAGCCCAGCTAATGACAAAGATGCTGGATGGTATTCTGAAATACAGAGTCCCAAGGAGAAAACGTGAGGGCTACGGATGTCCAGGCAGTTTTCTTTGTAGATGGTCTTAAGAACTTAAACCTCTGTGTCTAAAACATATGAAGAAATAGTGAAGGATATAAGCATTACCCCAGCCTGCAATGGTGCATGGTGCGTCAGAAGCTGGCAAGGACTTGAGAAACCATCTGATTAAGGGATTCTGAACAGAACCCACTGCTGGGCTTTAGGATATTGGTAAAATTTCTGCAAACATTATGCTAGACACTCTTAAGTTTACTACTACTATTTTGTGCCCCTTTTGAACAATATATCATCTGATGAAAACCACTCCTTTATTTATTTTAGACTCTGGGACATTGCAGCTTTGTTACATCGGTATATTGCCTGATGGTGAGGTTTAGACTTCTATTGAGCCCATCATCCAGGTGGTGGGCATGGTACCCAAATGGGTGGTTTTTCAAACCTAATCCGTCTCTCTCCCTACCCCCTTTAGAAGTCCCCAGTGTCTGTTGTTCCCATCATTGTACCTGTGTGTATTCAGTGTTTAGCTCCCACTTATTAGGGAGAACATGTGGTATTCAATTTTCTGTTTTTGTGATAATTCACTTAGGATGGTGGTCTCTAGCTGCGTCTATGTCACTGCAAAGGACACGATTTTGTTCTTTTTTTTCTGGTTGCATAGTATTTCATGGTATATATGTACCATGGACCACATTTTCTTTATCCAGTCCATCGTTGATGGGCACCTAGGTTAGTTCCATGTTTTTGCTGTTGTAGTTAGTGCTGTGATAAACATGTGAGTTCATTTGTCCCTTTGGTAGAGTGATTCTTGCTCCTTTGGGTATACACCCAGTAGTGGGATTGCAAGGTTGAAGGATAAATCTATTTTTTGTTCTTTGAGAAATCTCCAGATTGCTTTCCACTCTCCTTTTATAGATAAGAAGGTAAGTGACTGGTGCATATTCATAGCAACCAGCTAGCAGCAGGGTTAATTCTAAAAGCCAACGTTCTGTCATTCCCAAAGCAACTGGCTTTATGATCTGAGCTAAGTATAATGAAATGCTAAGTGGATTTTCTGTGGGATAAATTTTGCAAATCTCTGCATTTTCTAATGATCAGTAATGGTTAGGTCTTATAGCATTGGAATATTGTGACGTAAAAGGAATTTTACATGAAAGCATTTTTAAAGCCTCTGTGTGTTGACCAGGTGACTGCTAGAAGGCTGAGGTCCTGGGCATTGGCCTTGCTTTCCCCACCACAGAGGGCATCAGGCTTCTGTGAGACCTCTATGCCTGGTCACTTCCAACTAACTTCTTTTTGTGTCTTCATAGCTAATAAATGATTATTAATTCTTTGTGGGGAACCAGGTGCTGAACTGTACAAATGAAGTAACGTAATCCATGTAGCATTTAGATCCAGTAATGGTTTCACTGTCTGGTATTTGACTAAAGTGTTGACTCCATGAATCCAAGGAATGTTTATAACATTTTTCATCTTTCAGGATAAAGGTTTTAAAGTTGTTGCTCTACAAAATCATGGATGAATGACCTTTAGTTGTGGAAACTAACTCTTATTTTTTTTGAATTGGAGTCTCACTCTGATGCCCAGGCTGGAGTGCAGTGGAACACTCACAGTTACTGCAACCTTGACCTCCTGGACTCAGGGAATCCTTCCACCTCAGCCTTCCAAGCAGCTGGAACTGCAGGCATGTGCCACCATACCTGGCTAATTATTTGATTTATTGTAGAGATGAGCTCTTGCCAAGTTGTCCAAGTTGGTCTCAAACCCCTGGGTCCAGGTAATCTTCTCGCCTTGGCCTCCCAAAGTGCTGGGATTATAGGCTTGAGCCATTATGCCCAGCCGAGTTGTGGAAATTAACTCTTTAAAGCAGTCCTCCATGTGTCTGCCAGAAAATAATAGTGGCCACATCCTTGGATATTGTATCATTCAGTGACAGAAGGATGGTTGTTTTCCAAGGACAAATACTTAGTCTTAATATCTCAGCCTGCAGCCTGTGTTTGAGACCATTTTTCATAGGTATATGCTCTTGCTTGAGCCCCTAAGAACCCATATCGAAAACAATATTCTCATAGGTCTCATTTTGATCTCTCATTATATTTTTGATCCCTTATCCCTTACCATTTCTCCTAAATTATATAAATCAGTATAGACATTTAATATCTAGCAACTGTAGCTTCCGTGTTGCCGATACTAGTAAAATAAAATTTTCTCTTAGCTAGAGAACAAATTCTGCATAAATCATAGTACTAAATTATTTCTAAATTAGATTAATTTATATAAAGCGATAAAATGTTATTGGTTTCCTATTTTATCATCTTTAGTATTCATGAAGAAGCAATTCTTTCCTCTTTTCTCCAAGGTCTTTAACAAAATTAGCCTTTGTAACCATTTTTGTGCTAGTTGACTATGAATGAAGAGGACTGTTGAAGCAGAAAATTAAAATGCTTTTGATGTTTTAATTTTAATACTAATCATTAATCTACACTTCAAGGTTATTTCTCTCATTGATAAATGTATGGCTTTAAAAAGTATTTCTGTCTTTCATAGTGTCTTTTTCAGCTATAGAGCTTTGTTAGATTTTTGAAATTCTCGCTATTTGAATAACTTAGCAAGGAACAAGAATTTTGGCAGCTAAAATCAATTTGATTATTGGCAGAAGTCTAAATACGCTATCAAGCATTTCATTGCCTTATGTGTACAGATTTTTTTAAAAGTTAAGAAACATAAGGCCTCTCAAATATACTTTCACCTTTAAGAGAGTATCCATTTGCTATGAGTATTTTAGAGTGGTTATACTTTAAGATTCATGTTTATTTTTTGAATAACAAGCCCCAGAGTATTTGTATAGAAATTTCAGGACTGGAAAAGAACCTTAATATCCTGCAGAAAATATTTAATGCAGCCAGTTTCTGAGCTCCCTTCTGGAATGAAGGCTTTAGAGAACAGAGAATGTGACTTCAGGGTCCCCCATGGGAGATGCCCAGTAAGCTTTTGGTCAGTGAAGCTGTAACCTCTCATTTTTTGTCAGTGAGGACCCTGAGGCTGGGAAGGTGGGTCTAACCTCATTGTTAGTAGCTGATGAGAACTGAGTCTCTAGGCAATGTGGATGCAGTGTGTGGTAACTACCATGCCACACATGGGCCCATACACAGACCTTCAATGATCTCATCTAAACAGGGCAGCTCGTTGATTCCCAAGTGCTAGCAAAACTCTAAGGCCTTTGTCCCAGCCCTTGATCCTTATTCCCTATGCTCGTTTGAGCAAGGATATTGCTCCTTTTTCTCCTTCATGCTTTAAATACTTATTGACCTAGATTCTGTGCTGGGGATTTAGCAGTTGACAAATTAGAAATGGCCCCTATCTGTACAGAGCTTACAATCTTGTCCCCTCTGGGCTGCTACCTTCTTTCTTCTCTCTTCCTCCCCCTAAGTTCACATAGGATCTTTATGTTTTGTTAACCTTCACCCTGTTTGCTGTATCATTGTGTACTTACACACTCTTTCTAAACACACACGTGTGTGTGTATATGTGTGTGTTTATTTTTTCTGAATAATTTGAGAATAAGTTGCATACTTCATGGCCCTTTGCTTCTAAATACTTCAGTGTGCATTTCCTAAAACAGGGACATTCCCTTGTATAACCATAATACATTTAACATTGATTAGGTCCTTTAATTTTTTTTTTTTTAATTGGGATTTCACTCTGGTGCCCAGGTTGGAGTGCAGTAGCATGATCATGGTTCACCGCAGTCTTGACCTCCTGGGCACAGGCTATCCTTCTGCCTCAGTTTCCTGAGTAGCTGGGACTATAAGTGTGTGCCACCACACCCAGCTATTTTTTTTTTTGTATAGACTAAGTCTTGCTATATTGCCCAAGCTGGTCTCTAACTCTTGGGCTCAAGCAGTCCTTTTGCTGACCTTGTAAAGTGCTAGGATTACAGGCGTGAGCCACCATACCTGGCAATTCTTTTGTGCCCTTGATTTTTGGAAGATTTTTTTTTTTTTAAATTTTAAAGATGGGTACAGTTAGATGTTGTTTTTCAACTGGTCTCTACAGGGAAATGGCCCTAAGAAAAGGAAAATAACAGACATGGAGAAAATGTTAAGGCTTCATAAATCCTACCAAGTTCTTAGGGTTAGAGCCAGTTTCGTGTGTGTGTGTGTGTGTGTGTGTGTGTGTGTGTGTGTGTGTGTGTGTATC
>NW_007251295.1:221958-222677 GCF_000164805.1 Carlito syrichta
TACTTACACACTCTTTCTAAACACACACGTGTGTGTGTAAATGTGTGTTATTTTTTCTGAATAATTTGAGAATAAGTTGCATACTTCATGGCCCTTTGCTTCTAAATACTTCAGTGTGCATTTCCTAAAACAGGGATATTCCCTTATATAACCATAATACATTTAACATTGATTAGGTCCTTTAATTTTTTTTTTTTTTGAGTTGGAGTCTCACTCTGTCGCCCAGACTGGAGTACAGTGGCCGCTCCCGGCCACCGCAGCCTCGACCTGCTGGGCTCTGGTGATCCTTCCATCTCAGCCTTCCGAGTAGCCAGAATTACAGGCATGCGCTGCCACGCCCGGCTGATTTTTTGATTTATTGTAGAGATGAGGTCTCGCTGCCCAGGCGGGTCTTGAACCCGCGGGCTCAGGCAATCCACTCACCTCAGCCTCCCAAAGGCGCGGGATTACAGGCTGAGCCACCGAGCCCGGCTTTAATTTTTTTTTTTTTAATTGGGGGTTTCACTCTGGTGCCCAGGTTGGAGTGCAGTAGCATGATCATGGCTCACCGCAGTCTTGACCTCCTGGGCTCAGGCTATCCTTCTGCCTCAGTTTCCTGAGTAGCTGGGACTATAAGTGTGTGTCACCACGCCCAGCTATTTTTTTTGGTATAGACTAAGTCTTGCTATATTGCCCAAGCTGGTCTCTAACTCTTGGGCTCAAGCAGTCCTTTTGCTGAC
>NW_007251295.1:222697-254693 GCF_000164805.1 Carlito syrichta
TGAGTTTCGTGTGTGTGTGTGTGTGTGTGTGTGTGTGTGTGTGTGTGTGTGTGTGTATCCCTAGACAGGCCCTGTGCTTGGTTTCATGCTCTGCTGTTGCCATTGTGAAATTTTTCCTGTCTGGTGGAAAAAAGTCCCCATGTTTTCATTTCATAACAGGGCCAGCAGACTGTGGAGCTGATCCTGCTTAGAGTACTCAGACATTGGGCTAGGAATGTTTGCCTCTGTTATTATAGGTATTGTTGTGGATGAGGAAACCGAGGCTTAGAGGGATTTAAAATAACTTGAATTGCTGGATTGCAATTAGTGCCACCTAACTCTTCTATCACTGTGTTTGGAATTGATCTGTCCTTTCTCTTTTTCTTGTAAGAAATTCTGCCTTCTCTTTGTACCACAGGCTCTCTCTCTCATCCTAAATCCCTGGGCTGAAGTATGAACTAGAAGGCCATTTGGAACTTTAATACATGAATAATTTCCATCTTAAGGGAACTGTCCATTAGTAGCTTCCATCTTAATTTTCTGCCTGACTTAGAGAGAAAAGGCCTTCACAATTATATCACAATTTCAGCAACTGCTTTTCCTAATGTTTCCAGCTTTTGGAGTCCCTCTGTAATCCCTCGGGATCTAGGTCCTGCTTTATGCCTGGTGTCTCCCTGGGAACTGGAAAGCTATCTGGAATCTGAGTTTGGGTTTGGGTGGGTCTTCCTGCACTCAGACCTCCCTGGAGCTCACTCCTCTTCTGGTGTATTCTAGGCCCTGGAAATAGATCAGGGAGCAAGGCAATCCCTGTTCCTGCTCTCAAGGAGGTTACGTTATGGTCCTCCTTGTTGGTTTATCCCATCTCTCTGTTAGAATGTCTTTTAGGCAGAAGAAAACAATTAGTAAATCAGGACTTTGGGAGGAAATGGAGAAAGGCTAAAAAGTAAAGTTGTTTGACTTAGAGAGGAGACACTGCACAAGGTATGAATTTGTGTTCAGACGCTCTGCTGAGGCTGGGATGAGAAGCCACTTCCCATTTCAAGAAAGAGACAAAGGAGTCGAGTTTTCATTTCTGTAGAGTAACTTAGGTTAGGAATTTAGACTGTTGTGACTGTGCTGTGAGCTGTGACCTATCGCCAATGGTTACCAGAGGAGCCAGTAAGATCCTTTCCTTGGTTTTCTTTTAGAAAGAGGGTTGATGTCTCTCTGCCTAAGTCATTTAAGGCCATCCTTTCCCTAATGGTCATGTTTTGTTCTTCAAATGTCTTTCTCAAAGCTGGGCAGGGTGACTGATGCCTGTAATCCCAGCACTCTGGGAGGCTGAGGTGGGTGGACTGCTTGAGTCCAGAAGTTTGAGACCAGCCTGGGCCACATAGGGAGACTGCATCCCCACAAAGAAAAAAAAATTAGCCGGGTGTGGTGGTGGTATGTACTTGTATTCCCACCTACTTGAGAGGCTGAGGTGAAGGGATTACCTGAGCCCAGGAGGTTGAGACTGTGGTGAGCTGTGCTTGTGCTACCGCACTCTAGCCTGGGTGACAGAGTGAGACTCCAACTCAAAAAATAAAGAAATAAATAAAGTAAATAAATAAATAAATAAATGAAACCAACTAAAAAACAAAAACCAAAAAAATTCTTCCTCAGATATTACAGGATTAGATTTTTCAAAGAGGTACATCTCCCTTCCTGTCCTTAAGGGGTCTTTGGTCATCCCACTCCCCTGGAAACTTATGTCTTGTCCTCAGGGGGGGCTGGTCAACTGTGAAGAAGCAAACAGCCCTGAAGTGTGCTGGGGTGACCGGGTGGTTCTGGAGCGGCCTTGGAGTTTGGCTCCTCCTTAGCCAGGCCTTGATTTTGGCTAGCCTGGAGAGACTTTCCTCTGCCTCTTTGGCCTGTGGGTATTGACTTTGTGTTCTGGGAATCTCTGTTGCTCTCAATTTCTTTTGTATTTAAAAAAGTCTTGTTAGAGAGGAAGGTTGTTCAATAATCTAGATTCATCTTCTCTGCTTTCCTTCCCCTTCTCTCTTTTCCTTTTTCTTTTTTTGAGGTGGGCATCTTACTCTGTCACCGAGACTGGAGTGCAGTGGCATGTCAGGGCTCACTGCAGCCTAGATCTTCTGGACTGAGGCCATCCTTCCGCCTTCTCCTACCGAGTAGCTGGGACTATAGGAGCATGCCACCACACCTGGCTAATTTTTAAAGATTTTTTTGTAGAGACAAGGTCTCATTATATTGCCCAGGCTCCTGGGCTCATGCAGTCCTCTCACCTTAGCCTCCCAAAATGCTGGGATTACAGGGGTGAGCCACTGAACCCAGCTGTCCCACTCCCTCTCTACAGTTATCTTTTTGTTTGTGTTCCTCATGGGACCAGTCTCCATATGTAGTGTCCCAGGGATCAGGATGACCAGATAAGGGGGTTTGCATTATGATGACCATGTGTACCTCCTCTTTGAATGCATGTATTGTAATCCCCATTTGATTGGCTGTAGACCAAGCCATGCCTGGGCAGATAATACCATTTATCTTTCATTAGACTCAGAGATACCAGATTAAGGCTTGGCAGAATGGCTCGTATTAAGACATCAGCCATGTGCAAGCATGGTCCTTACACAAGCACGCTGTCCTCCTTTGGCTGGAGAGCTGAAGAACATAGGCATTTGGGGTTTATTTTGGACTTTTCCATTCCAGTTGTCCATTTCCTCCTCCCAAGGGAGGAAGTCAAGGGACTTCTGTTCAGGAAAAACCTATGTCCTGAGTGCTGTGGGGTATTTGAATATGTGGCTACTTATTCACTTTTGAGAATTTAATTAAAGCTTCAGCTCTCAGGGTAGATATTTGTTTCAATATATGTCACTGTCAACAACCACTAGAAATTCCCATGTGCCTACCTATCTCTAGTCAATTCTCCTCTGTCAATGTTATAATTAACACTGATGAGAACTGCTGGTAGATATTCAAACAGTTGATGCCGATTTACAAGTCTGTATACTTTTATTTATATCTGGATATGAGTTCATGAGACCCAAATGTCAATCGAATTTTCCTATTTCATGATCTTTATCAAAGGGAGTTCAAGTGCTTTCCATAAGCCCTGGCTGCAGGCTCTTGGGTTTCTCACGGGACCTGTGAGTAAAATCTTGCCTGTGAGGTCTTGGTTGTTTTCACGAATTGCTCAAGCTGAAACCAAGCTCTGAGCCAACCAAGGACTTTATTTTGAATTATATTGACATCTTCATCAAACTGACAGTGATGTACCTGTAAATTTTTATGATAACCCCTAAAACTTAAAGCAATGTGACCAATACTTCTTCAAATCTTTCAAAAAAGTAATGAAAAAAATTTTACTTTAAAACCAAGGGTTTTGAAGGGAAGATCAATAAGTCATCAAGGAGGCAGCATTTCAAAGAGGCAGCCGAGTGGTTCATCTCTGTCCTGTGGAACCTAGCAAAATTAAATATGGGTGATCCTCAGTTTGTTTTGGGATTCAGATGCTTAAAAATGTGTAGCAATTACTGTCCACTGATGCGTGTCAGCTTTTTATGTAGGGAAGTCCAAACTGGTTATCTGACAAGTGTGTATGATGTATAGGACACGTTCTGTCTCATTAGAATATATAGTTATATCAGTGACGAATAAACAGCCTCAGGAAGCCTGCTGTCTGAATTAAGCTCATTGCTCTAGCCATTCTCAGCATTTGTTTAGTAGGATGGAAACCTGCACCCCTAAAGTCTTCATCTGTTCTCGGCTAAAATTTTTGTAATATGCTGGGTTTGCAATTTAAGTGTTTGGTTATATATTCTGTTGTCCTGTTGTCTAGCAATTCTATTAAGTTTGTTTGCATGGTTTGGGGGAAATAGCACTGTTTTTGGATTAGAAAGTTTCATCTGGGCTTTCCGGTCATTTTTCCCGGTTTACTAGTTTTATGACCTTGGGCAAGTCAGGGAGAGTTGCCGATGCTCAGCTTCCTCACCTTTGAAAGCAGGATGATAGCAGGATGATGATGGTGCCTCTCTGCCCTCATGAGTTATGTCAGCCTCATTTGAGGTATGTGCTTCTTAGAGGACTTTCCTTTCTTTCTCTCCCTTCTTCTCTCCCTTCCCTCCTTTCTTTCTTTCTTTTTTGAGACAGGGTCTATCTCTGTCACCTAGGCAGATGCATGGTAGTGTGATCATAGCTTTCTGCAATCTTGAACTCCTGATCCTCCCACTTCAGCCTCCCGAGTAGTACCAACATGCTTGGCTAATTTTTTATTTTTGTAGAGACAGGATCTTGCTACATTGCCCAAACTGGTTTTGAACTCCTGACCTTGAGTGATCCTCTTACCTCGGTTTCCCAAAGCACTGGGATTACAGGGATAAACCACCGCACCCGACTTGTGAGAAGACTTTGTAAGGGGTAGAGTACACAGTATCCCACAGGAGTGATGAGATTATAATTATTACTGCTATTAAGTATTTAGGTACATTGCATACATTTTGTCTGTGAAACGCCTTAACTTTTCCTCTGAATATTAATTCATAGTAGCATTCCATTTTATTCCTTAAGTTTAATGTACAAATTGTAGCAGTTTTCAAGAACAATCCTGACAGGGGTTTCCGAGCTTCATATAATAGCAATTTCCTCAAATTTGCTGGTAATGAATAGGCCACAGGTGTGTACTGTGCTGGTCTTGTTTGAATTGATAAATGGTCCCTACCCTCTTTCATTCCTTGAACTCTGAGTTTGCCATCTTTAATCTAGTGAGTTGGGCCTATTGCAAATAAAAACTGAGAGTATATTTCCAGTCTATCCCATAGATTATTAGTAGACACTCAGAGGCTAAAGTTTAACTCTTCAGTTAGCTCCTTTTTTATTTCTGTGATTTGCACAGGCTGAATAATGGGTAGTGCTGTTCGCTCCTCTGAGTGAGATATTGTTCAGGACAGCTAGTTGAGTAAGGATGGCCAAGTGGTCAAGGGATTTTGATGAAGGATGGTGCTCAGGGTCCACAGAATAATCTGGAACGTCTTGGAGCTAAGCAAGGGGCTTAGGCAGGACAATGATGCAGTGGTAGGTTACTCATCCTTGGAACATCTCCCTGGAGAATCCACTTGGGAGTTTCCCAGCACCTCACTCTTTACGTTTGTATGCCCATTGCTAGACTCTTGCTGAGGCTGCATGTGTTTGGATAGCTGCATTAGTGATTTTGCTGGGTGACTTATGTGGATGATTTTGGGTTTCCTCTGTGGTTGAGTACACGATGAAATTTCCTAAAAGAAATTAGGCTCTGGTAGCTCTGTTTATTATTCTATGAGACTTTCAGATGGAAAAAAGAGAGATGGAAGAATATGCTCAAGGCCTTTATATTACCTAATCTGGGGAAGATCGCTGACTCTAGAGGCAGTGTGTGGTGGTTCAAAGCCCAGGTCTGTCATTCACCAGCTGTATCATCTCAGAGAAGTTATTTAACCTCTCTTTGCCTCCGTTTCCAAATCTGAAACTAGAAAAAGACATGTGCCTAATTCACTTACAAATTGTAGTAAGGATTAAACAAGGCATGAACAATGCTAGCTACAAATTTGTAGCTAGCATTATTTAATAGTAAATACTTCATAAATGTTGATAATCCTCAAAGAAAGTTATCTATTATTATAATATATCAGTGGGAAGGGATTATGCTCTTTTTCCTAGCTTAGTGTTACAAACTGGCTATACTTTCAAAAAATAATGGTTTTCCCCCTGAATATAAAAGAAATAAATCCTTGCTCTTAGAAATTAAAATATAGTAACATATAAAGAAGAAAATAAAAACCCCTAGAGTAACTATTGATAAGCATTGATAACTTTTTCACATATTTTGACTTATTTTATGTATCTATGCACATGTACTTTTAAATAATTAATATCACATTGTATATTTAGTTTATATCCTATTTTTTTCACTTAGCATGTCAAATATTCTCCAGGTAATTCCGGTGTCTTACAAACATAGTTAATGTTTAGATAGTATTCCAAAGTGTGAGTGTATATTTTAGTTAATCATTCCCTTGTTGATAGGCATTTAGATCATTGGCAGTTATTCATGGTTACATAGATTTTTATATTTTTGAGGATTTCTTTATGATAGCTTTCTGGCAGTAATGACTATTGACTAAAATAAGTGTAACCATTTTTATAACTCTTGCTGTATCTTGTCTGATGACTTACTAAGTTTGTTACAACTGATGCTCTCAGCTTACCAGCAGTGTATGAAAGTTCCCTTAAAACGTTCCCCCCACCCCATCAAGGTACCTGTATATAGTACAAGCCGTAGGAAGGGGTGATGGGTATGACCTGGAGGCTCTCACTGATAAAGCTGCCTCCCCACACTTGCTTTTGTTCTACTTTGCATCTTGTCATGAAAACTGTGAATATGCTTTAAAATTGAATTGGTAATTTGGTATTATGGCTTTTACAGACTTTTTTTTTTTTTTAAGTACTTCTATGTTTCTATGCCAGAGACACTAACAGCTTCTGGCATTGTGTGGGAATATTCTCTAACTGGGAAAAACATGAGGAATTCCAAAGTCAGGCCCAAAACCTTACAGATGGTTTCCAGGACCTGAAGCAGGAGCTGGTGGGAAGGGATTGGACATGGAGTTGACTAGCGTTTGGGCTGCAGTTCCATCTCAGCTGTGTCATCTTGGACATCTTGTCCAAGTTGAATCTCAGTTTCTTTGCCTTTAAAACACGAATAACTCAAACATCTCCTTGAAGAATTTTCATGAAGATTAGAGGAGATAATGTCTGTGTAGCAGGTGTTGGATAAACGGTAGGTTTAATGATAGTCGTCTTGTGAAGGGACACAGTTCCTATGCTTGTGTCAGCAGATTTTCTTATTGTTGCACTTGGGAGCCCTGGGGTAGATATGCTTGTGCTGTCACTCTGAGTTCCTCTTGGTTCAGAGTTATGTGACTGGTGAGGTTGGAATGTGGGGAGGGTGTCGGGCAGAACCCCTTCAATATGAAACTTGGTTAAATGAGGCCATGTCATGCTGGTGATCACAGTGGCCATTCACTTACTGCATTAGCTTCCATTTATTGAGTATTTCTTTTTCCAGCCACTGGGGCTTGGCCTTTGGCCTCTACCAGCTCATTTACTCATCAGCAATACCCTACGAGGTGGTACTGCAATCCCCAGGGTGAGATTTTAGGCTTAGAGAGGCCCTCCTCTGGTCTTGTCAGATTTAACAAATAAAAATACAGGAAATATCGCATACATACTTATACCAAACAATTAGTTGCTGCTTATCTGAAATTCAAATTTAAGTGGGTGTCTGTTTTATGTAGGAACCCTATCTATTCCTTCTCCAAGATCAGGCAGCGAGTAAAGGCAAAGGTTGGGACTTAAATCTTGTTCAGCTGCCTTTGAAGCACCAGTTTTTCACCTGTTACTCTGTGATATTCCTTTAAGAAATCAGAAGTAGAACTCAGGTGTGAAAGATGAGAAAAATGCTGTCCAATGGGATCTAAAGTCTTTTACGGACTGTAAATGTAGAAGCTGAGCTCAGAGACATCTTTCTCCATTTTTTTCCTGACTGGTAAATAATTCCATATGAGGTCTAATGATTAAAAATGGAGAAAGCTAAGGTGGATCTACAGGGTACCTACTAAATGCCAAATATTGTGCTAGAACTGACTTGGAAAAAGCCCAGTCTTTTCAAATGAGGGTTCCAGTTAAGAAGTTTGAGATTCTGAGACTGTACACTTAGGAAGTGACCCATCAGAAGAAGCGCCGCTGTCCCAATACACCCCAAAACCAGTTGGTCTATTTTTTTTATGTTGTACATGATCTTTTGTTGGGAGGATCCTGGGTAGTACTTAGGGAGATGCAGTTATTCATTCAGTGCTCTTGCCAACCTCAGATACGTGTTTAAGTTTTACAATTTTTAAAACAAAGTTTATGTTAAAAATGTGGAGTACAATTCAGGATTAGATACATAGGAGGTCATGATACAAGTGAAGTTTGGGCCTCGCATTAGACCCACTTCGCCTGGATTAGGATCTGTCAAGCTTACTGATGTTATGTGCCCCCTCTGTCCTGGCAATGTCCCACTACTGCCAATCTCTTTCATGTAGTATTATGATAAATGTTCAGGGCCCACTTATGAGTGAGAACATGTGGTACTCAGTTATTTGTTTCTGTGATAGATCGCTGAGTATGATAGACCCTAAATCCATCCAAGTTGCTGTGAAGTCCATAATTTTGTCCTTTTTTTGTTTTTTTTTTGAGTTGGAGTCTTACTCTGTCACCCAGACTGGAGTGCAGTGGCTGCTCCCGCCCACCGCAGCCTCGACCTGCTGGGCTCCGGCGATCCTTCCGCCTCAGCCTTCCAAGTAGCTGGAATTACTGGCATGCGCTACCATGCCTGGCTGATTTTTTTGATTTATTGTAGAGATGAGGTCTCACCAAGTTGCCCAGGTGGGTCTCGAACCCGCGAGCTCAGGCAATCCACTCACCTCGGCCTCCCAAAGTGCTGGGATTACAGCCTGAACCACCGAGCCCTGCCAATTTTGTCCTTCTTTATGGCTGCATAATATGCCATCATGTGTATGCACCACTTTTAAAAATCCAGTCCACTTTCGATGGGCAGCATGGTTGGTTCCATGTTTTTGCTATTGTGAATAGTACTGTATGCGATTCTTTCAAATAGACTGCACAGAAGGTTATTTGTTACTGCTAAAGAATTGGATATTTAATAAGGAGCAGATATTTCTGGGCTCTCAAAAATCCACATGTGTGTGCTGGGTGTGGTGGCTCATACCTGTAATCTCAGCACTTTGGGAGACTGAGGCGGGAGGATAGTTTGAGCCCAGGAATTTGAGACCAGCCTGGGCAACATAGCAAGTCCTCATCTCTACCAAAAACAAAAAACAAAAAACTTAGCTAGGCATGGTAGCACATGTCTGTAGTTCCAGCTATTTGGGAGACTGAGGTGGAAGGATGGCCTGAGTCCAGGAATTTGAGACTGCAATGAACAGTGATTGTGCCACTGCATGGCATGGGTGATGAAGTGAAATCACACACACACACACACACACACACACACACACACACACGTATTCTTTGGTGGTCGAGTGCATACTTAGGGGCCATTCTAGCTTTTTAGAAGCTTGTCTACCTGTCCTGTGAAGCCACTGGATGAGTGACTTGGCCCTCCAAGATGCCCTGGAGCCATTCAAGGTAAGCTTGTCCAATGCTGTCATTCAGGTTCTACTTCCCATCCCACACTGGCCTCTTCAGGGAGGAGTCTGGGAGCTTCCAGGGTGAGAGGTAGGAGGGATGAAGAGCTTACTAGGAGCAAAAGACTTCCTGTGGGTAAAGTGACTGACACTCTGTCCCCTTCCCCTTTCCTGAACCCAGGTTGGAGTAGGAGGATCTTTGGAAGGTATTTCAAACCTTGCTTGGGAGCACTTTGGTCTCCATCTCTTTTCTGGATTAAGTGGGAGATCAGTCCAAGATGCCTTCTGCTTTTGGGCTTCTTTGGTTGTGTGCATCCATGTTCATGACTTGGTGGTACCAGTGTTGTGTTACAGAAACACCATTGTCTTTTTGTGTAAGATTATCTGGGAGAATTATACATTTGAATTATTTAGCATGAGGGGGTACTTGCGAAATATCTCACATTTGGGTGCCACTCTGGTAAACTACTGGTTAGATTAAATAATGAAGTTCACTGCTTTTCTGAGTAAATGTAAATAATTTCAAGGTGAATAATAGTAAAAATAATGAGAATACATGATATTGTAATTCTAAGCTCTTTTTGTGTATTAAATTACTTCTTGCCATAACATTTTGAAATAGAAACTATTGTTATGCTCCTTATACAAATAAGGAAACCAAAGAACAGCAAATTTAAGTAGCTTGCCCAAGGTCATACAGCCAGTTGGTAGCAGAGTCAGGTGATGTGCTTCAAATTTTTTTTTTTTTTTTGAGTTGGGGTCTCACTCCGTTGCCCAGGCTGGAGTGCAGTGGCACACGCATGGCCACTACAGCCTTGACCTGCTGGGCTCAGGCGATCCTCCCGCCTCAGACTTCCAAGTAGCCGGAACTACAGGCATGTACTACCATGCCTGGCTAATTTTTGATTTATTGTAGAGATGAGGCCTCACCAAGTTGCCCAGGCTGTTCTTGAACCTGTGGGCTCAGGCACTTCGACTTCCCAAAGTGCTGGGATTACAGACCTGAGCCACCGCGCCCGGTACAAACTTTTAACTGCTATTTTGTATAGGTTTGTGTGTACGTGTGTGTGTGAGGGAGATATGTCAGATTCAATCTTGCAAAAAGGATATTCTAATTATGTATACCACACATGCCTTTGAAATTTAAATCTCTCAGGAGTATTTAAGAGTAGATAGTGTGATTTGCAAATTGGGAGAGGGAGTGTGCCAATTGGGAAACAGGTGAATTGGAATGGGACATGGGGTTTGGGGTGGGATGGGTAGAGTCTGGCACTTTGGAGTCCAGGAGTGGGTTAGTAATCAGGGCAGGATAGCCCTGATGGGAATGGCATAAAGGGACTGACACTGGCATGCACAGAATGGGAGACACTGGGAGTTCCAGGGGCTACAGTTGGGTGGGGGACGGCTGAAGCTGGGGAGAGGAAAATGGCATTAGGGTTGATATTAGAAAGAGAATTCTGGACTTGGCACATTGACTTACACCTGTAATCTCAGCACTTTGGGAGGCCAAGGCAGGAGGATTGTTTGAGCCCAGAAGTTGGCGACCAGCTTAGGCAACATAGTGAGACTTCGTCTCTACAAAAAAGAAAAAAATTAGCTGGGTGTGGTGGTGTACATCTGTAGTCCCAGCTACTTGGGAGACTGAAGTAGAAGGATCACCTGAGCCCAAGAGGTCCAGGCTGCGGTGAGCCATGCTTGTGCCTCTGCTCTCTAGCCTGGGCAACAGAGACCTGACTCAAATTAAAAAAAAAAAAAAAAAAATTCTGGAGTAACGGAGTTTATGTTCAGGATGGAGAGACCTATCATGATGCTTAAATGTGAGACAACAGTACATTGCTTGTGAAATATCTGTTCATGTGTCTGTCTACCTGTCTTCAAAGAAGTTTATTTAACTTGCAAATATCACTTATACAGACTTTAGGGAAAATTGTACTATAATCATATGCTGGTTCATTCACAACAAACGGACTTTTTCACACCCATTCATGCTATTTATCTTGCCCACAGAGGTGTAATTTTTGTCTTTTAACCTGAGAAATATTCTTCACTGCATAGGTGTTTTGAGACTGTAATAAGTTAGATACATTCCAGTCTTTTCTGTAATTATCGCTGTTTGTGTATGAACAACAAGGACAAAAACCAAGGAAAACCTTCAACACTTTGAATATACGCTTAACCTGACCATTGCAAAAGTGTGACCTATGGTGATGTCGAGGTGTATTTATTTATTTATTTTTTTAATCCATAAAATCCACATTTTATTTAATGTGAACTTTATATTAAGACAGAAAAATCATTGAAATCCCTCTATATACAGAGACTATAACCATAGACTTTTTTCATATTAGAAACTCTACATTTCTAATGCAAGTACTGGTAAAATGAATGATGTACATAGATTACACTGGTAACTTTTTCTAGTATTCGGTCTTTTCTATTATAATTAGACTTCAACTTTGCGGAAGTATTATTTATTTATTTTATTTTAGAGATGTGGGCTTATTTCTTAATAGATCGTTTGCCTCTGATGGAGTGATATTTGCTTCCGAGAGCCTGTGTGTGTGTGTGTGTGTGTGTGTGTGTGTGTGTGTGTGCATGTTCATTTTCTGTATTCAGCCTGCGTCACTCCCACGGTATTCAGTGTTTCTCAGTGACCTCTGAAGGTGACGAGGGTTTCTTTGATGGCTAAAGACCTGCACTTCCCAGACATTAAATGTGCATGATGCCTGGAGGGCTTTAGGCGCCGCGCTAAGCATGCATGTCTCATACCCAAAGTAGCCACAGCGCCTGCATTCCCACAATAGCGGCAGCCCTGGCAGATGCTTCCCGTGTGCTTATCTGGCTGTGCTTTTTACTTTGGGACAAAGTTCTAGAATCATATCTCATGGATTTATTTTCTCCACACTGTAAAGCCTGAATTGTGAAGATCTCATCATGCACTAAAGGGCAGCATAAACCAAGTTATTGGGGCTGCTAAGGATTTCTTTGCCTTTTTTTCCCACCCTTTTTGGAGATGTGTATCAGGAAAAGGCTTTGCCTTTAGAGAGAAATCTTACTGCTCTTGCCAATAATGTGTAACGGTACTAAATTTAATGGCAGACCTTGAAGTGTATAAAAACTTAAGTCCAGAAAAAGGTAAGACTCATACTGCTAATTTTAAGGTAAGTGTAATAGTCCTGGTAAAAGATGGTAAATGTTTCTTATTTTATTTCATGTTTAATTAAGTTGGAGATGTATTTGAATTCTTGGCAACATATTTGCACTATTATATTTCAATATGAAATGAAATGGTAATGGAGTATTTTTGATCAGACAAAAGTGTTTTTTCTTATAAATGTGTACTTTTATAAGGGTAGAATCTGTATGCTGACAAACTGGACGTGCATCATGATGATAAAATGGTCAGTGAGAAAATAATTTGTATTTTTAGGTTAAAAATCAAGAACACAGACATGCCTAAAAATTTTATTTGTCTGACACTTGTAAACAGTGGGTTTTAATGGAAACATTGTTAAGCCTTATTCAGTTTGAATAATGGTGAATGAAGCTGTATTTTAACTTCTATGATAATCTAGAGAGAATCATTCCCAACTGGTATCAATTAAAGATAGTCATGGATGGTGAAAATAATTAGCTTTGTGAAATGGAATGGCATAAATGTTCAGCACAAATAAAATGGAGGCAGAATTCATGTATCCTGTTCTGTAGAGCTGTCTGTCAACTCCAGTGGCGTGAGAGAAACATCTTAAAGTATGAGTTAGGAGATCTTCATACGTATAGTGCATGGAGATTGTTCTTGACTTATAAGAAATGTTCTTGCCTGGTCAGACAGATTAAATGACATATCAAGAAATGCCTTCTAAACTTATCTTAAAACTGAAATTCATCTGTCATTTCAGATTATTCATGTGCGTCCACTCAGATGTAACTTTATCACTTCAGTGCTTGATCCCAGAGTCTCTCTGGAGATGGTTGCTAGTTTTATGGTATCAACTTTAATGTGTCAAGTTCATGGTCTCAGCATTGATGCTTGCCTTTTGTTTAACATATAAATTGTACCATGGTTGAGATTTTCTTGAGTATACCTGAGTTTTCAAAGCCATGGAAGGAGGTTTTATACAGAAATTGGGTAGGATTTGGCTTACTCGACATGCAGTTTGTCAGAAGGATTTCCATTTAGAGTTTTGTCATTTAATATGCTTGGAAACACTTGTATTCAGAATGCAGGAACAACTTGAATTGCATAGCATACTATCAGGACTATCTTGCTTTACACATCATGGAAGTAATGATGAAAGTGATTTCTATTACTTTTACCACACAATGTGATCTTTAGTATAAAGTTAAAATAAAGCTCTAATTCTTAAACATTGTAGAAATTTGGGTTAATTTTTCTAGTCATATGAGCTTTTCAAGTTAATTAATATAAGGTGTCTTATTTCAAGGTAGATGTTTTCATATACAGGTGGCCTTACTAGAGATTTTTTTGAGCAAATATTTCATATTTTACTTAATAGATTTACTATTTTTTTAGTCATTTATTCTGAATGAAAAATTTCCTTTATTGACTGTTCATTTGCTATTAAAATCGTTTCAATTAGTAGCAAGACTATTTTTCAAGAAATCTTTCTTCTGAATTCCAGATCACTTTTCAGAGGAATAGCTTAAATTATACAGATCAACTCTAGATAAGTGTGCAAAATTAATAGATTTTGAAATCTGAGTTGTATTATTAAATAGTCACATTAGTGGAAGTGGCTTCAACTGACTGGAATACAAAGTTGAGAAATATTTATTCAGAGGCAGGAAGACTAAAGAGAGGAAACCTGGGTTTTGATGGTATATCGTTAGTCTTAAAACTATATATTAGGTGTAAAACTTATGTTTGTTCCTACGTTTTGTATTCACGTATATATTCTGTAAATTGTTATTACTATTATTAACCTTAGAATTTAGTGTAATATACTAAACCTTTGAGCCAGCATTAGAGAATCACCTCAGTGATTCTGAAAACAACACTGAGAGGATGTAGAGACCTGAATTGCAGCATTAAGAACAGAAGTCAGAGCAAGCTTGAAGCCTGTAAGGCAAGTAGGTGTTTTTGTAACTGTGTTATGCCTATGAACCACCACTTCCTTTTTGGTAACAAGAGGTAATACTACTTTATTGCTTATCTCACAAGGTTGTCATCAGAATTACTGGTATGATGCCTCTGAAAGCATCTGAAAGATAGAAAAGGACCACAGAAATGTAAGATGGCATAATCAGAGGAATAAGGATAATGCACATTTCATTTATTTTATTTCAAAAAAATGCACTCGTTCTGGGATGACAATAAAAAGCATTTTGACCTAGAACTTTGGTACCATCTGCTACTAATTTCCCCCATGGCTTAGTATAACCTACATGCCAGCAGTGTGCACGCTGTGTATGAATGCCTTATGGAAGGGCAGATGTCAATGTAGAAGCCAGTCCTAGATTTCTAGAGCAGGAAGAAACCATAGCAATCGTCTTCTTTTATAAGGAGAAAAAATAGGCATAGAGAGGCTGTATAATTTTTTTTGAAGACCTGAAGCAGATCTGTGGCTGGAATTCAACCTTCCAATTTCTACTTCATGATGGCTGGACCTACCCTTTCCAATCATACAGATTTTTGCTTGTGGAAGATGCTAAACATTTAGATACTTGTAATTTTGTCATATAATGTCTTTTGAATTCTTTGTACAAGGCTGTAGGGAGAGGAAAATTGAGAGCTTCTTGTGGAATTCTTAATTGCTAATAATTCATTGGTACAATCAATAGAGCTGTATTGAGTGCTTCATCTACAAGGTGTAGTTGAATAAAAGTATTTATTTCTTTTCTAGTAACTCCTGGTCTAATGCACAAACATGCTTACATTGCTGCAATTGTAGTAATGCTGTAACAGAGGAACATTCGAGTGGTGCCTTGAGCATGGAGGAGTCAACAAAGGATTTTTGGAGATGACATTTGAACTGAGCCTTAAAATATAAAGAGGATTGTATCAGGTGGATAAGAAGGATTGGTACTGAAAAAGTAGGCAAGGGCCAGGTGTTATCATAAAGACCTGGTAATCCACGTTAAGGGATTTGGATATTATTGAAGAGAAAAGACAACAGAAGGAGTTAGACTGGGGAGAGTCTAATCAGATTTGAGTTTTGAAAAGATCTCTCTGACAACAGTTTGGAGACTGATGGTGGGAGGGGCGAGGCTGGAGCAAGGAAAACCAGACGACTGTTTCTGTAGATAGGTGAGTGAATGGTCTCAACTGGAGTTTCTTAACTAAGGTGACCTTTCATGAGAAAACCTGAGACTCTCAAGTCCACATTGATGTCCTTTGCCTCTGATCAAAGCTACCCTAGAACTCACATTCCTTTTCCTCTGCATACATTTGTTATCCGGTCACTGCCTTGCATCTGGGATAAATTAACTGTAAGAAAGTAATTGCCTGATGAGAAATTTAACATTTCCGCTCTTACTAAGTTTTTGACCTCTTGTCCACTAGACGGAATTGTGCTTAGTTACGAGTATCTCTGTTCTTTTGCAGCAAACAAAAAATGATTTCTCCAAGGAGTTCAGAGAACACCTCCTCAGCTTTTTTTAGGTTGTAGAATTTGGGTATCATATTACTTGCATAATGAGTCCAAACATAGCTTTAGGGTGAGGAGGTCGATGACCATTTCTTGGTGTTTAACTGTTGAATATGGCCATGTCCCTATTTAATGAATCTGAGGAAACCCCTAATGCTGTTTACTTTACTCTGTTTCACAGATCTGTTATTCTGTTTCTGAACTGTGAGGGCAAGTTCTCCCTCAGTGTTCTTATTCAGAAATTTTTGACTCTTTTCTCGCATTTTCTATTCCAGATAAATTTTAGAACTGCTAGTCTAGTTCCAAAAGTAACCCAATTAGGATTTTTGATTGGAATAACATTGCATTTATATATTAACTGAGAAGAACTGCCAACTTTAAGACATGGAGTTCCTCTTTCAGGAACATAGTAGAATTCATCATATTATGTCCTTTTATGTCTGTCAAGAGTTAGAGCTTTCTTCATGCAGGTTGTCTACATTTCTTGTTAGATTTATTTTTATGATTTTTAGGTTGTAGAATTTGGTTTGAATTGTATTTGTTGTAGTTGGTATTGTGAATATACTTTTTCAGTGACTTTCACAATTAAAAGAAAAACAGTTGAAAAATGTAAACACAATAGTAGAAGAGAGCTAGTAACAAACAGTGTGGTTTCCTCTCTTAGCCCTCGTCCCTGCTTTCCTAAATATATTGCATTCAACTCTTTTGCTATCCTTTCTGTAGGGTTCTAGTGTTACTTTCATCTCTCTAAATGATGTGCTTATACTGCCACTTATTGACTTCTCAATTTGTGATATTTTTTGTTTGTTTGTTTGTTTGTTTGTTTGAGTTG
Source organism: Carlito syrichta (assembly GCF_000164805.1). Lineage (NCBI taxonomy): Eukaryota > Metazoa > Chordata > Mammalia > Primates > Tarsiidae > Carlito > Carlito syrichta. Next base: position 239,317 of record NW_007251295.1, read on the forward strand.
GAGTCTCACTGTCGCCCAGACTGGAGTGCAGTGGCTGCTCCCAGCCACCGCATCCTTGACCTGCTGGGCTCCGGCAATCCTTCCGCCTCAGCCTTCCAAGTAGCCGGAATTACAGGCACATGCTACCATGCCCGGCTGATTTTTTGATTTATTGTAGAGATGAGGTCTCGCTGCCCAGGCAGTTCTTGAACCCGCAGGCTCAGGCAATCCACTCACCTCAGCCTCCCAAAGGCGTGGGATTACAGACTGAGCCACTGAGCCCGGCTCTCAATTTGTGATATTAACTATTGATTCTCCTCTATGGTAGATGAGAAATTAGCTCACTTAAACCATCCTCTGTTCCCTTCAGTTACTCTGTTAGTTACCCTGTAACATTAACAATGTTATCAATTCACTTACACTTTTCTTTCTGGCTCTGCCAACTAGAATATTCTACCTAACAACCATAGCACTCCCTTTACAAATCTTCCTCTTTTATCCCTCCTAATTTCTCTCAATATAATATTTTTTCCATTCATTTTCTGTGCCCATGATCACTCCTCTTATATTTTGATCATGGGTAGATTTTAAAAGTTTAATGTCCATAAACCAAGCTTACATTACTATGACTACATAAACCTACATTATTTTGACTACATAAATGCTCACCAGAGCAAAGTAACCACCTAAGTTCTTTTGATTAAGAATACTGCTTCAGAGCCCGGCTCGGTGGCTCACCCTGTAATCCCGCCCCTTGGGAGGCTGAGGTGAGTGAATTGCCTGAGCCCATGGGTTCGAGACCTGCCTGGGTAACTTGGTGAGACCTCATCTCTACAATAAATAAAAAAACTAGCCGGGTGTGGTAGCGCGTGCCTGTAGTTCCAGCTACTTGGAAGGCTGAGGCAGAAGGATCGCCGGAGCCCAGCAGGTCGAGGCTGCAGTGGCTGGGAGCGGTCACTGTACTCCAGTCTGGGTGACAGAGTGAGACTCCAACTCAAAAAAAAAAAAAAGAATACTGCTTCAGAATATGTTTTCTGAGGAAAGGATACATTATGGAGATTTCTGTAGCAAATGATGGGATCGATGTATTAGAAAAAAACTTAAGTCCCTCATATTTTGACAACTAGCAATCTTCATCATAAGTCTATAAAGTGCAACTCTAATGTCATTTTAGAGACAAGGAATCTGAGGTAGAGAGAGAAAGAACGTGCCCTAGGTCATGCTGTAATTGGTAGAACTGACGTTTGAATCCTGTTGGCTGACTTTGGAGCTGGAACTTGCAGGCTTATTCCCTCTCTTGGCGATGTTATTACTCTGTCGGAGGTGGTAGGAAACAGAAGCAGCAAGCGATCGATTACCTTCTTTGTAAATGGTCCTCTGCTACCTCTATAAAGACATCTTGGTTTAACTTCTCCTTTCTGAATATGCCTTACCTCAGTCTGATAGTCCCTGCAGTAAATGGGCTTGTAAATGTGTACCTCCTGACGGGGAGATGGAAAGAACTGTGGCAGGTTACACAAGGTTTGGCACAGGGAAGCAGCGGGGTGGGTATGGTTAGGGAGGGACCAGCTTGGATTTTAAATACCTCCTTGAGGAGTTAGGGCCAGATCCAAGGAGCAAGGGGAGAAGATGGTAAGCTTTGGAGTAGATGGGTGATAGAAAAGTGATATTTTTGGGAAAAAGAATCTAGGAGTACCGTGAAGGATAGATTGCACAGCCTAAGGGAAGGGGTCTTGTCATCTGCTTGAGAAACTGGTTCAGATCAAGGGCATGATTCCTAGCCATTGAGGTTGTGACAAATGATCTGTTACTGTCTCTAATTACTTGTCAACAAAACAGAAGCCACCACAGTGACTAGAGTTACTTCAGCTGTCTCTCTGAAGAAAGGTGAATGATTATTTCTATCGACCTGTTTAAGGAGTAAGTCACGGTCGTAGATGTGTGTAACATTAGGTTCTCGTTGAATCCGGTGACCTCTTGCTTCTTTTCTTTCAGACCTGTGTGAGTGTTGTCTGTTTTATCAGGGAGGATGTACAAAGATAAAACTTGAGAGAACATGCAAGCTGGGCTCTGAGGCAGTCCCTCCCCCAGATGTTGACCTGAAATCAGGAGATGAGAAAAGAAGGGTTAAAATAAAAGGCAGCAGTAAAGGATAATTTCTTACCCTTTTAAAATTTCTCTTTGGATTTCTCTGTCATATCTAAGTTCATCCATCATCCTTTGCCCTGTTCTTTATTTTTTGTTTTATTTTGGATGTCCAAAGTTATACCCAAGGACTGTAAAAAAAAATTGAGCTGTCTTGATTTATAGTAAATATTAAATGAACTTTCTCCTGGCCTTTCTCACTCCTTGGGCATCACCATGGTTGATATTTTGACATGTGGATTTGCATGCTTCCAGGGGTTTAGGTAACAAGTGTGTACATATGTGTGCACACATATGAATGGAGAGGATCACGTCATTGGTGCAGGTCTCATACGGTGATTAGGTTTTTATGTGATCAGCAAAAAGAACGAAGTTGCTTGGTTGTGTGGGCCACTTCACGTCCCCGCCTCCCTAGTTCTACTTGCTGGGCCTCAGCGCGAACATGAGACAGGCCCCCAGCAGGGCTTAGTAACTAGATGCCTCTCATACCGGGAGCATTCTTCTGATCTTGAGGTTTGCAGGCTAGTTTCAGTTATTCCATACCTTCCTTATTTTCTTACCTTTGTATTCTTTTTATAGACTCCTTTCTTTTCTCAGGCTCTCAATGATGGTTTGAAAAATGAAAATGCCAGAAAATCAACTAAGAAAATGAAGGGAGGGCAAACATGGGATGCATATTGAATAGGAATATACAAATTCTAGTGGAGGCTTGGGGTGAAGGACTGTGTCTCAAGTTTTAATTTATTGTTTGTTTGTTTATTTATTTATTTGAGTTGGGGTCTTAGTCTGTCACCTAGGCTGCCGTGGTATGATCACAGCTCACCACAACCTCGACCTCCTGGGCTCAGGTCATCCTTCCACCTCGGCCTCCCAAAGTGTTAGGATCACAGGTGTGAACCATTGCATCCTGCTCCAATTCTTATTTTATTTAAAAAGTTTACTTGGTCAGTCCTCTTTTTGATCAAGGTGTGTAGTTATTCTCAACTTTATTTCCTATTCTGTCACCATCACTATTTTTGACCTCATATTGATGCCTTTTTTCCCTGAAGACATGGCAAATGAAGGCAAGAGATGTGCAAAGCATTGAGGAGGAACATGAAGAATAAAGACTGAAGACCTGAAGTCCTTCCACTCATTCCTGGGGCTCGTGTTCCTCTTGCTTTTCCACTCTAGGCACTCGCCCTCCCGTTTGTTGTTATCTTTCCTCTACAAACTCCTTCTCTCTATTTTCAGACTTCTTTTTTTCAACTTTCTCAACCCATCTTAATTTTTCACAGAAATAAAATTTAGACTAAATTTGGCCTAGAAGACCCTATGTGTGTCCATGAAGATAAGAATCAATGAGCCAGATGTAATGGCTCACACCTGTAATTCCAGCATTTGGGGAAACTGAGAAGGGGGGATCACTTGAGTCTAGGAGTTTGAGACTAGCCTGGGCAGCACAGTGAGACCTTGTCTCTACAAAAAAAAAAAAAAAAAATTAACTGGGCATGGTGTCGTGTCTGTAGTCCCAGCTACTTACTTGGGAGGCTGATGTAGGAGGATCACTTGAGTCCAGGAGTTAGAGGCTGTGGTAAGCTGTTGTACCACTGCACTCCATCCTGGGAAACAAAGTAAGACAAAAACAAAAACAAAAACAAAAACAATGGTAGAGGCTGTCTGACACTGGTCTGAATTTGTAAGACCTTAGAGATAGATAGTCATTTACCCATTGTGTTGGCCTAGGGGAACTTTCTGTTTTTTTTTCCTGTACTAAACTCAGAGAAGTATCATTAAGAGCAAAGCAAAGCAAATATTGGCAGGCCTGGCAGAAGCCCCAAGGAGGGTCACCGAGGGTAACACACAGATGAAAGTTCTCAACTTGTTTACTGTGAATGCACATAGTATTAGCAGGTCCTGACTAACATTCTCTTTGTATTCACTGGTGACTTGTTTGAAGAGAGGATTCAGTTTTTTATTGAAAAACAGTGGTGGGAAATTTGGCATGTGATAAATAATATTAGTCGAATGGAAAAAGGGTAAGATTAAGGAGCTGGACCTATCATTTTTCAATTGAGTCAGCCTGTCTTATAATTATGTCATTTCTAGCTATTATTTTTTATTTTAAAAATCTTTTCAAGGTTGGGCACGATGGCTCACGCCTGTAATCCCAGATCTTTGGGAGGCCAAGGCGGGAAGATTGCTTGAGCCCAAAAGTTCAAGACCAGCCTGGGCAACACAGTAAGAACTCATCTCTACAAAAAGTAAAAAAATCAGCTGGGTGTGGTAGCGTGCACACCTGAGTCCAGGAGGTCAAGGCTGTGGTGAACCATGATTTTGCCACTGCATTCTAGCCTGGGTAACAGAGTGAGACTTTGACTCAAACAAAGCAAAAAAACCAAAACTTTTCATTTTATAAATATATTTATTTATAAATTTTTAATTTTATAAGTATGTGTAATGACCTTGTTTTATTGTGCTACTTCTGTATGCTATACTTATTTATCCTTGACTTTTCTGACGCTGTTCTAAGTTTATATTCCCTTCTTCAATTTAATTTCTCATTTACTCAATAGATAATTTCTTTTCTCTCTCTCTCTCTTTTTATTTTATTTTTTTGAGTTAGAGTCCCACGGCTGCCGCAGCCTCAGCCTGCTGGGCTCAGGTGATCCTTCCATCCCAGCCTTCCAAGTAGCTGGAACTACAGGCACGTGCCACCATGCCTGGCTAAGTTTTTGATTTATTGTAGAGACAAGGTCTCACCAACTTGCCCAGGTTGATCTCGAACCCATGGACTCAGGCAATCCTCTCACTTCTGCCTCCCAAAGTGCTGGGATTATAGGTGTGAGCCACCTAACCTGGCTGGTAATTTATTTTCTAATTCACTATTCATGTTCCTGGGCCTTTCTCAGATTCTCACATGCGACCTGTTTCCTTTATCATTTTTTTTTCTTGAGACAAGGATCTCACTTGTCACCCAGGCTGGAGTGCAGTGGCATGATGACGGCTCACGGCAGCCTCAACCTTCTGAGCTCAAGCCATCCTTCCACCTCAACCTCCCAAGCAGCTGGGATCACAGGCACACACACCACCACACCTGGCTAATTTTTGTATTTTTTTGTAGAGACGAGGTCTCACTATGCTGCCCAAGTTAGTCTTGAACTTCTGAGCTCAATCAATTCTGTTCCAGCCTCCCAAAGTGTTAGCATTACAGGCATAAGCCACCATGCCTGACCTCTTTTATCATTTCTTTGTATCCCCAAATGAGAGAAGAGAAAGATAGGGGTGCAGGGAGAACCCTGGAGACTCTAATCCAGGATATTTCCAGTGCTTTAGTACTGTGGTGGGGTGGGATGGGCGGGGGGTGGAATATGGTGTTTGGAATAAAATTGTAACAAAAGACAAGCTAAAGTTCTAATAGCATCTTAGCTCTTTTCTAATCACTTGGTCAATTTCTCTGGTACACATTTTCCTCATTTAAAAAATATGGATTCTGTACATTTTGAAGAGTTGTGAGGATGAAATGTGATGATGTGGAAACATGTCTTGCCCAGTGGTTGGTACACAGACCTTCAAGAAATGTGACATCCTCCTCCCAATAACACATGACCGCTCATGTTAGTGTCTGTCTTCCCCACATGCACACCTCATCATCTGTGTCTCAGCCTCTTCTTTCTCTCAGGTTTGACAGCCTACATTCGTTTTCTACTGGTGTTTTTTCTCTAAGTCTTCTTGTATGTTGACCCTTTGACCTAGTTATTATATAACCAAAACCAAAAATGAATCAAGCAAAGTGTGAGAAAAAGAAACCCCAGGAAACAAGAAGTTAATCAAATCCTTAACTGGTTTTATTTAGAATGTGTAAATGCAGAAACAGGTTACTCACTCAATTCTGATAATCCTAGTTCACTTATGTCCTTGTGACTCCTTGAGGAGAACTAATATCTGATCATTTGTGCTGACTTCTTTCATGCTAAGTCGTTCAAATTCAAATGTCACTCTGCTTCTAGTCACTTAGCCCAATCATGTAAATTAAGCACATTGTAACCTTATTAAAGATAATAAACATTATATGTTTAAGGATTACCCATAGACCAAACAGAGTATTTTTAAAAAATACAAAGAAGAGGACAAAAAACTTGCTTAACTGTGTATTCAAAAATAAAAAGAATGAGACAGCTTTTTTTATTTTTTAACGTTACCAGATTGGCAAAGGAATAAAAAAAAATGGGCACTTTTATACACCACTAGTGTGAATCTGATTAGCATCTTCTTTCTGGAGGGCAGTTTGGCAGTAGAAAACCATTTTGCCTTGGCAGTTTTACTTCTGGAAATTAGTAAGTACTTGTACATTTACACAAAGATGTATATGTATAAGAAAGTTTATGTCATCATTTTTTGTAATAGCAATAAAAAGGGAGCAGTGTAAATATATGCTAACAGACAACTGACTTTTAAAAAAGTGATAGCACATCTATACCACGGGAACAAGGCAGGTATTAAAAGTGAGGTGAAGGCGTATGGTGATTGACATGGGAGATATTGCTGTGATAGTCAATGGAAAATATTATATCACTTTTCCATTTATTTTAGTTCCTAACTAGTATGTGCTAAAGAGAAAGGTTAAATAAGCTCAGAAGTTCATGCCTTGAAACGGTAAGACTGGTTATCTTTGACTATGGGATTATTTGTGGTTTATTTTCTTCTTCATACTTCTTTATACATTTGTAATTAGCATGTGCTAGTTACATTTATAATCAGAAAAAAATCTAATTTCTTTGAAAATCAAGGTATGTTTTAGCCGGGCTCGGTGGCTCAGCCTGTAATCCTGCACCTTGGGAGGCTGAGGTGAGTGGATTGCCTGAGCCCGCGGTTTCGAGACCTGCCTGGGCAACTTGGCGAGACCTCATCTCTACAATAAATAAAAAATCAGCTAGGCGTGGTAGTGCGCACCTGTAGTTCCAGCTACTTGGAAAGCTGAGGCGGAAGGCTCGCCGGAGCCCAGCAGGTCGAGGCTGCGGTGGCCGGGAGCAGTCACTGCACTCTAGTCTGGGTGACAGAGTGAGACTCCAACTCCAAAAAAAAAGGAAAATCAGGGTATGTCAAGAACAAGCTTTTGCCGTCTCACTTCTGTGCTCTGATGAGGCCCATACTCATCAGACCCTAGAAGGGCCTCCCTGTCTCCAGCCTCTTCTTCCTTAGATTGGGGGTGCTAGAGGCAGATCTGATTGCTGTCTCTTGTTCTCTCCAAGTTCTCTTCCTCAGTGTTGTACACAGTCCTTTCCCAGCATGAATCTTTGCTGCCTTTTCCTCCACTGCCTTGCTAGTTTATGGTCTAACCATTTAGAACAATTTCTTCTTTCTCAAAGGCAATCTTTGCTTTGCCTGATGTATCCCCTGTCTGAAATATTATCTCTTCTGCCTCATCAGCCTGGTAAACTCATCCTTTGCATCTCTGCTATAGTAGAATGCAAACAACATTGAACCTGGGTAAAGGCTGTGTTAGCTAAAGTAACATGCAGATAAAGGTTATCTCTGTGGATTAATTTAAGTTTCTTATTGCTTTCCCAGTCTCACACAGGTGTTCCTGGTTGGGTGGCTCTGTTCCAAGTGGTGATCCAAGGGCCCAGGCTCCTGCTATCTTGTGGCTCTTCTGTTGTCAACATGTTACTTGCAGCTGGGCATGGTAGCTCAAGCCAGTAATCCCTGCACTTTGTGAGGTGGAGGTGAGAGGATTGCCTGAGCCCAGGGGTCCAAGACAAGCCTGGGTAACTTGGCGAGACCTGGTCTCTACAATAAATAAAAAAATTAGCTGGGCATTGTAGCACATGCCTGTAGTTTCAGTTACTTGGAAGGCAGAGGTAGAAGGATCACCTGAGCCCAGGAGGTCAAGGCTGAGGTAGCAGTGAGTGTGCCACTGCACTCCAGTCTGGGGCAGAGTGAGACTCTGACTCAAAAAACAAAAGGAAAAACAAAAACAAAAATCAAAACAAACATTACCTTAGGAGTATCTCCTTTCTAGCCAACTGGAAGGGAAAAATAAAACAGGATCACTCATAGGAGATTTTTGTGAGAATGTTTTAATGGGTAAGGCCCAAATTCCACTGGTCAGAACCTAATTATATGGCCACATCCAACTGCAAAGGAGCCTGGGAAATGTCATCTGGGTGTGTGCACTGGAAGAAAAAGTAAATGTTGGTGAACACATAGTAATCTATGCCTATAGGCAGAAGCTCAAATCTTAGCTCTATACCTTGCTATATGACAACTTCAGGAAAGTGATTTTTTTGAGCCTTAGTTTTCTCATTTACAAAATGATGATAATACATTCTTTTAAGGGTTGGTATGAGGAATTAAATTTTGAGTCAAATAGCTTCATAAATGATGAAACTTTATACAAATACTAAGGCAAGCTTTTTATTGACACACAGCTCTCTGCTTTGCAATTTTAAAAAATGCACCTGAATCATGGACTAAACTAGGAATGACCAACTACGTCCTTTGGGCCAAATTCAGCCAGCTGCCTGATTTTGTAAGTAAAGCTTTATTGGAACACAGCCATATTTAGCAGTTTACATAGTTTCTAAGGCTGCTCTTGTTCTGCATGCAAGAGTGGTTGGCACAGAAGCTGATGGCCCACACTGCCTAAAACACTTATTCTCTGGCTTTCTACGGAAAATGTTTGCCAACCTTTAGACTAGACTGTGAGTGTCTGAGGTCTTATTCATTTGGTATTTAGTCTAGAATCTGAGATGTAGCAGGTGCTCAGAGAGTCTTTACTGAGGGGCTGAAATATCTTTTGAGAGCTCTGGGGCTTCGCCATTATGCAGCTGCAAGGTAGATTCAGTAGAAAAGATGCCTTTCCACTAGGGTGGATGAGCACCATAGGTTTCGCTGCATTTTTTTGAATAGCCAGATAGCCAAGATAATCAGACCCCCTGAGTTCCGTCCTAGCTCAATCTCCTCTACGATTCTGCCTTTGCCAGGTTCTTTTCTGAACATAAGCACATGCCCCTTCTTAGCATTGTAATTGCTACAGTCATCAGACTGTGTGTGGTGCATCTCTATTCAACTCATTTTCGCTGGCAAATATTAACTCAATGACTCTAGCAGGGAGTGAAAGGCAGAGTAAAAGACAGTTGGCGGGGAAGAGCTTTGGTGTCCCAAGAGTGCTGTCTCATTCATGTGTGCCTCTCTGCTTGTTATGGAGGCTGAATTATGCTAGTTGGAAGGTATAACAGCCTAAACCATGGTGGTGAAACTTGATAGTAATGCTTTTCCTCTGATGATTGGAAAATTAAGAGTTTATGTCAGTCGATCAGCATTTAGCACGTAAAGACAATAAGCTTGATGTTCGAAGGGAGGTTCCTCGAGCCGATGTTTATTGACTGCCTAGTAGCTGTTACGTATCATGCGTGGTTCCGGGTGCCAAGGAGAGTAGGGTAAATAAGTCATTGCCCCTGCTTGAGGCCCACGCAACTTAGTGGGAGAAGATACAGAAGGAGTGGGCAGATGCCTCTTCACTTTTGAGAGCTAGGGAGGACTTTGCTGGGAGACTACATTTGTACACACATTAACAGCTAGAGCAGCAGTCTCTTCAGCTGGGATAATCTGGAGGTCAAATACTATGGCTGGCTTGCAGAAAGGGAAGCAAGAAGCAAGAGGAAAGAGAGTACAAGGTTTCAGCAGTTAGTTAGTGATAGAATTGGGTCAGGGTTTACTTCTCCATGTATATTCTTAGCTACCCACATCTAACCAAAGGCACTTGTCTTGACTGATTAAATCACCATTTACAAACGAGATGTGTATATATTTTTGTTGCTTTCTCTTCTGTCTTTTTGTTTTGAGTGGTTAGGTTTCAAGAGGATGCAGAAAACTCATGTACATAGAAAACCTTTCTAGAATTTTTTTTTTTTTTTTTTGAGTTGGAGTCTCACTCTGTCACCCAGGCTGGAGTGCAGTGGCCACTCCCGGCTACCACAGCCTCGACCTGCTGGGCTCCGGCAATCCTTCCGCCTCAGCCTTCCAAGTAGCTGGAACTACAGGCGCGCGCTACCATGCCTGGCTCATTTTTTATTTTATTGTAGAGATGAGGTCTTGCCAAGTTGCCCAGGTGGGTCTCAAAACCGTGGGCTCAGGCAATCCACTCACCTCAGCCTCGCAAAGGGGCGGGATTACAGGCTGAGCCACCGAGCCTGGCTCTTTTCTAGAATTTAACTAGGGAACATATCAGAGTGGTGTTTCTCCTAATCCATTCACAGAACAGGGGTAGTGTCTCACTCCCTTCGGCATCTTCAGGATCTGCAACAATGTCCTGTGTGGCGTCGATGCTCAGTGATTGTTTACTGATAGAACATTGGGGGATTTTGCAATTGGATGCAGTGACTTAATTCCCCTTTGAATCATTGCAGAAAAAGGAGAAAGTAAGAAATATATAAACATGGAAGATCATTAAAAATTCATTGGGGATAGGAATATTTGGTTGCAATGCATCACCATTATTTTGGCCTCTTATTTTAGTCGCTAACTTAAGATTGAACGTGTGTGTGTGTCTGTGAGAGAGAGAGAGAGAGAGAGAGAGAGAGAGAGAGAGAGAGAGAATGACCATGACTAAAGTTTCTCTAATTCTAGTGAATATCCCCATCAGAAGCAGTACCTTCACAGATTTTTTTTTTTTTTAGCATATGAAAATTTATTTCTATGGTGTTTCCAGCATCACGACTTATGGTCTTAAAAACATGGAACACTTCACGAATTTGCATGTCATCTTTGCGCAGGGGCCATGCTAATCTTCTCTGCATCATTCCAATTTTAGTATATGTGCTGCCGAAGCGTCCTTCATGACCTTTTATTGAACTATGTGAGTGATAGGCTTCCAGCTAGGATATGGAGGATGACAGCCCCAACTCAGGCAGATTCTACTGATTCACCAAGAGCTTTGGTATCACAAGTGCACTGTCTCATTAATGTGACACCATTACAGCCTCACCAAACACTGGTTTTATATGCTGTCTCTAGTTGAGTCAAATGATAGAAGCAGGAAGTGTCTGCGTGCTTAAGATTAGCTCCTTAGCTTCAGCAGAGGGAACTACCTGAGAATTACCTGCGTGGTTCTGGCTTGCTTATGGAAATGATCAGAATTAACAGAGCGCAGACTACAACCCAACCTACCCAAAGCATATTTATTTTTGCGCAGGCTTTGGTGTGTATCTTTGTAGGTTGTCTTTTTTTATTTAAACGAGGTAGGAAATAAAAACCTAGTATCAAAGAGAAAAGGTGGACAAACCCTGCCAGACAGATACCTCCTTTTCCCCTTCTTTATTCAGGGGTCTGGAGAAAGGTTGTTATTTTTTTCCCCTCCAAACATTTCTGCTTCAAGCTTGTTCTTTTTATGAGTGACAGGAGGAAACCCAGGCACTGAAGGATTTAGTGCAGCAGGTGAAGGGTTCAGGTATGGAGGGATAGGATGATAGAAATGAGAACCTAAGCTCAGAATCTTAGCTATGAATTGACTTTGATAAAGAGCCAATAGCCTGTGAGACCCTCCTAGGTCATATATGTCTTCAGAACCTGGCTTAGAAATGGGCTAATCACAATTTTTCTTGTACCCCTGAGCAGGGTTGCTTTGTGGCCTAATAGAAGCAGCCTGGATTCAATGCCGTTCAGCCTCTGTCCGTCCCTGTCCCTGTCCCTGTCCCTGTCCCTGTCCCTGTCCCTGTCTCTGTCTCTCCCTCCCTTCCTCCCTCCCTTTCCTTCTCCCTCCTTCTCCCTCCTCCCTCCTTTTCTCTCTTTCTCTCCCTCTCTCCTGTTCTCAGCCTCTCTGTCTCCCTCCCACCCTTCCTTTCCCTCTCCCTTCCCCCCCTCTATTTCTGAGTGTCTTTCTCTCTCCTTCCCTCTCCCTTCCTCCTCTCTCTCCTTCCCTCCCTCTTTCCCTCCCTCTCCCTTCCCCCTCGCTCCTTCTCTCTCTCTCCTCCCCCCTCCTTCTCTCCTTCTCTCTCTCTCTGACTCAAAGCTCTGTTCCATCTCCCTGTCTTTTTCCCTCCATACTTTCATCTGAGTCCAGTTATTTAACTTGAGCATTTTCATTTCCCTAGCTAAAAATCAAAGGGGCTGTGCTATATGAATGCTAAGCTTGTAGAAAAATTTGACTGCCTCTTACCTCGTATTTAAAAGGGCTTGCCTCTACCTGTACTGTGAGCAATACTGCCACATTTGCAGAGGACAACACTCTCCTGTTCTTCAATATGTCAGCTCTTCATGTGGCATTTTGCTGAAAACCCTCAGGCAGACAGGTGAGTATTTGGGCTATACGAAATACTCTGTAGAGCACATCAGACCTTTGTTATGTGGTAAATTTCATATGAAATTCAATTATCTATGAAGTCACTCTAGGGGAGCCACTCATCTTGAGGTATTCAGGAGAAGGAAAATTGTCCATTTCTTTCCCAACAAGGGATTTTTCTTTTTAAAAAGGGAGGCATGTTGATTTTCTTTTGATAATGTAAAAATCCAAATGCACAAAACAGGAAGCAAAACTCAAGAGACTGATATAGGTAGGAAAATTATTTTAGGACATCCCCTCCCTAACTCCTGTAGTAGTTGAAATCATTTAGCTGTGGTTCAGGCTGGGCACAGGGACTCAGACCTGTAATCCTAGTACTTTGGAAGGCCGAGCGGTAGGATTGCTTGAGCCCAGAGACAACATGGTTAGGCCACGTCTCTACAAAAAAATTTAAAAATTAGCCGAATATGGTGGCTCATGCCTGTAGTCCCAGCTGCTCAGGAGGCTAAGGCAGAAGGATCGCCTGAACCTGGGCGGTTGAGGCTCTGGCGAGCCATGATCGTGCCACTGTACTCTAGCCTGGGCAACAGAGTGTGTACACACACACACACACACACACACACACACACACACACACACACACACACAGTTCAGATTAAGCTGCAGTTAGGTCACTTTAATATTAGGATATTAGGATGAAGTATATTTTCAGGAGAAGAAGCCATGCTGTCTTCTTTTGTAAATCCCTCTACTCTTTAGAATGGTGCTGTGCACACAGCAGGTGCCCAAGGCCTGTTAAGTATTGAAAAGTCTTTATTGTGGAAGGTCTACTGTGACTGACTGGAAATAGCCTTGAATTTGGCCTGGTGTTGTCATCTCGACTGCAAATGCCTTCATTTTCTGTAGCAGTCGGCTTGGAGGGAGAATAGGTTGGTAAAAGTGGCTGTTGACTTCTGACAAGAATACAGTTCCCCAAAAGTCATTCTGCTGAGATGACCATGGGACTGCTATATTAGGAAAAGTCTGACTTTCCATTGTGTTCAGCCTGTTAGACCCTGAGGACTGACACATAGAGTGGACAGCCACCCTTGTAATCCAGGTGTGGATGCTTTGTCAGAAGATCCATCCATTCTAGAAGACATCTGGCCGTACAGAGTGAATAGCTGTCCTTGAAATCCAGGTATGAGTGCTTTGTCAAAAGATCCACCCCTTTTAGAAGACATCTGGCTTCTCCATTCATGGATACAGGTAATGATTCTGAAGATAGAAATGCTTTCCAAATTAAGTAAGAGAAATATAGCATGGTGGTCACTTGATATGCCAATGTCAAATGAAGCAGAAATTCCCTTTTTCTAATGGCTGTGATGTTGGAAAAAGATTAGAAGTGAGTAGACATTTCTCCCCTGGCATGTGGTCAGAAGCAGTGAGGGAATATTCTGAGGTTTTGAGCTTGGGAAGGCTCCCTTGTTACTGAGGCATCATCTCTTGTCCTGAAGAACTAGGAACTTAACTGTGCCTAGTGTACTCCAGCCCCATGGGTGAAGTCTCCAAAGCATGATGAAGAGATAGGAAGACAGTTTTGGTTTTTACCTTTTTTATTTATTTATCCACTCTGTCGCCCAGACTGGAGTGCAGTGGCCGCTCCCGGCCACCGCAGCCTCGACCTGCTGGACTCCGGCGATCCTTCCACCTCAGCCTTCCAAGTAGCTGGAATGACAGGCGCGCGCTACCATGCCCGGCTGATTTTTGATTTATTGTAGAGATGAGGTCTCGCCAAGTTGCCCAGGCGGGTCTCGAACCCGCGGGCTCAGGCAATCCAGTCACCTCAGCCTCCCAAAGGTGCGGGATTACAGGCTGAGCCACTGAGCCCGGCTGGTTTTGCCTTTTTAAAATAAGGATTTTAAATTTAGGGGATGCATGTGTATGTTTGTTACATGGGTATATTGTGTGATGGCGAAGCTTGGGCTTTTATTGAACCTATTACCCAGGTGGTGGGCTGGTACCCAATGGGCGGTTTTTCAGCCCTTACCCCTCTCCCTCCCTGCTCTAGGAGTCCCCAGTGTCTGTTGTTACCATCCTTGTGCCCACGTGTATTCAGTGTTTAGCTCCCACTTATGAATGAGAACAACATGATACTCCGTTTTCTGTTTCTATGATAATTTGCTTAGAACGAAGGTCTCGAAAATATGGAATGCTTCATGAATTTTGCATGTCATCCTGATGCAGAGGCCTTGCTAATCTTCTCTGTATCCTTCTGATTTTAATCTATGTGCTGCCAAGGCAAGCACTTGGTTTTGTCTTTGAATGTGGTGCTATTTCTCCGTCTTTGAGCTTTCGCTCATGTCAAGCGGTGAAGTTGGTATTACGGTCTGTCGGGTAATTATGTTTTCTAAGTAAGATTAACTTTAATTACTGCCAAAGGAGAAACTGTAATATTGAACTGTGATTGTTTTTGGTAGGCAACCAGGGAGAGAGAGTGCAATGACATGTGTGACTGCTTCTTTCCAAATATGAAAGGCATATTGTAGGTAGGAATATTTGACGACTGGGTCAAGACTCACTGAAGGATGTGCATCAAAGATGAATAGAGAATACTTTACAGACAAACTTCTTTAAAGGTAAATCTTATTTATTTATTTATTTTTGAGTTGGAGTCTCACTCCGTTGCCCAGGGTGGAGTGTGGTGGCACATTCACGGCCACCCTAGCGTTGACCTGCTGGGCTCCGGTGATCCTTCTGCCTCAGCCTTCCAAGTAGCCAGAACTACAGGCACGCACTACCACACCCAGCTAATTTTTTGATTTATTGTAGAGATGAGGTCTCACCAAGTTGCTCCTTGGACTGATCTTGAACCCGCAGGCTCAGGCAATCCACTCTCCTTGGACTCCCAAAGTGCTGGGATAACAGGCTGAGCCACCAAGCCTGGCCTAAATTTTATTTATTTATTTATTTATTTATTTTTTGAGTTGGAGTCTCACTCTGTCACCCAGAC
>NW_007251295.1:254713-261393 GCF_000164805.1 Carlito syrichta
GACACCCTGGGGAGAGAATATTTGGAAGCTTGCTTCTGATTTCTTCAGACTTCTTTTGTTGGTTTTTTTCTGTGTCCTTTCTCTATAAAAAGTCACCATCATAAGTAAAATAATATATGGAGTTCTATGAGTTACTCTAGCAAATCACTGAGCCTAGGGGCTATCTGGAAACCCCCAACACACTTCCTTTTATTTCATTGGAACAAACCAACTAGTATTCATTTTCATATAACTTAATTTTTTTTTTTTTTTTTTTTTGAGTTTGAGTCTCACTCTATCACCCAGACTGGAGTGCAGTGGCCGCTCCCGGCTACCACAACCTCGACCTGCTGGGCTCCGGCGATCCTTCCGTCTCAGCCTTCCAAGTAGCTGGAACTACAGGCGCGCACTACCACGCTCGGCTAATTTTTTGATTTATTGTAGAGATGAGGTCTCGCCAAGTTGCCCAGGCGGGTCTCGAACCCGGGGCTCAGCAATCCACTCACCTCAGCCTCCCAAGGTGCGGGATTACAGGCTGAGCCACCGAGCCCGGCTTAAATTTTATTTTTTAAAGAATATTCTTTTAAATTTTTAATCACACCAAGTCTTTTAATTACTAATTATTTTTAACATTAAGACTGTTTTTTTGAGAACATATTTTCTCTTTGAACATTTAATTAAACATTATTAAATAATTTACATAAAGATAGAAATAAGTTCTGTGTTTAGTACAAATTAAAGGACCCATGAATATAACCCCCAGCCCTTACCAAAGCTTAATTTTGCAATGGTCCAAGCCAAAAATACTTTGTTCATAATTTAAACAGAATTTATAGCACTAGAAAAGTTTACAGAATTCCCACCTTTTCATCATTTTTTAAACAACAAAAATTACAGTGATAGAATTGAATGATCAGAATGTAAAAATATTTGTGCAAAACTGCATTAATTGTTCTTACCAATCTAATCAAGGCAAAAGTTAAGAATATACAGTGACAATAGTGAAAAACTATGTAAAAATATATCAGTTATTTAATTAGGCTCTTAGTAAGAAATTTAGAACAACAACTTGTGGGGACAAACTCTATTCATCAGGGCAAACACAGATTGCTGGTAGCCCTAAAGCTGGGAATAGCTTTGATTTTTGGTAATGTTTGCAGGTCCACCGCTTTCTCATCAATCTTGGGTGGCTCTATAATCTCATATTTCTTTTTTTTCTGTGTCAGAGATCTCAGCTTCCTGGTGTCTGGGCTTTTGCTTCTTAAGTAAGCATGGGTGAGATGTTTTGGGATTATCACATTGCAGGTATCACATTGTTGATATCAGTGACTGGCGATGACAAATTTCTGATGTGTTCTTCCCAGAGGAACGTGATTGAGGGCCAGAGGTCCAGTTGCAAGTAACAAACTGCTGCTTAACTGCTTCAGGAAAACCACCCTCTTGTCTCAGTGGGCCCAGTAAAGAGGGTCAGAATCGTGCTAGGAGAGATGCTAGATGCTAGCTCACAGTTTTCTCAAGTGCTGACTGCAAGGTTTTTTTTTTTGTCATGGCTTAATAGCCTTCAAGACACATCTTCAGTAGGGAAATATCTAGACATTTTGTGAAGTTTAGCCACTGGGGTGTCACCATTCTTGTCATAGCCAACTGGTTTTGTGAAAGTGGCAACACTTCCTCCTTTTCCTTTGCAAGCCAACCTGAATCCAGTGACTGAGCACTTCCTTTTGTCCATGGCCTTTCTGGAATACTCAGCAGGTTGGGAATATCTACCACTCCTACGAGGACGGGATTTCAGCTACAGTGGGGTTTCCCCTTCTTGCCCTTTTTAGCCCCCTTGCCACTGGCATCAAACTTTTTGGCTTCAGATTTCTTCTCATTAGTATCCAGCTTCTCAATTTTTTCACCCACCATCTTGCAATGTAAGAAAGCAGAAAATATTCTTTACTATATGAATTCTTTCGTAATTTATTAGTAAAATTAAAGAATAAATAATGGGGAATCTTTGGGAGTATCTTAGCTCTTTCTTGGTAAATGTAGTTTCATATTTTCCAATTTCATAAATATTTTGGAAATAATAGATTATTACTATAAAGTTAAACTATGACACCTGACTACTGTGTCTTTTTTAGAGCAGTTCCTTTGTGAATCGAGTGGTTTTCTCACATAAGTGCACTAATTAGTGTTACCGGAATTCTGTGTCTGTTTACAGTGTTCTGTTTTGGGCTTTTGCCTTCGCTGCAAAAAAGAATTTCAGAGTGAGTCAAACATAGCAAGGCAGTTGGCAAATTTATTTAAAGCGGAAGCAACACACTTTAGGGCAAAGTATGGGCATACACAAGGACTGTCGCTCATGGGTTTGTGAGCTATAATAATCAAGGGATAGAATATTAAAAGGCTGGATTTTTCTAAGTGATGGGTGAGCAATTCCTGGAGTTGGGGTGCCACCCAATTTATTACTATAAATGGGCAGGGTCGGAGCTGTCCTGGTGCTGAAGGGTGTGTCATTTAGGATGCTAATGGGCATATAATAAAGATAAAGGGTAAAGCAAATCAACTTGGCTGTTTGTGCACATGCCCAGGGTCATTTCCCACCTGTGCCCCGTATGGTCGGCTTTCAACCACAAACATCCCAAGTAGGCTGCAGCAGGCATGTTGGGTGATAGTTCTTTTAACAGTTTTTTTTTTTTCTTGACTTCTAGCAGCCCTGAAATTGGGACAGTCCTTGCAAGAGTTTCCACAGGTTTCTGAATTTTCCTACTGTCTCCTACAGCCCTGATATTTCCCTACTATGTCTTGCCTACTCTCTCATTAGTTCTCAGCTGAACGCTAGACAGAGATTCTCTGTACCTCCATAGCTCTCTCTGGTAGTTTTTTCCTCTCCAGTCACCTGCCCTGTGAGTTCTTGTTGTCTCGGCCTCCCTGAACACCCAACCTTGTCTTCTCAACTCGGAGATACCATTGAACCCTTCCTGAGTTTTCCCTTTTCTATTTTATAGTTTGAAAAGTCTCTTCAAGCTGTAAGCTGAGGTGACCATAGGGCTATTGCATTTGATTCTCGTCTTTTGGGGACTACTGTTCTTCACTGCTTGATACCCAAAGCCTTGGGAACTATTGTTTCATGTATTTTGTCCAGTGTTATTTTGTTTGTTTCATGTGGGTTATTCTGCTTTGTTCAGAAGCAGAAGTTTCTTTTCTGAGCTATTCTTGCATGTTTGTTTTTCTTTGTATGTGAGGATAAACTTGTTTAGCTGCAGAAACACTTTTTAAAGACATTTTTCCTGTTCTTGTATAGGAGATTTCTTTTATCCTGTTATATCATCTAACTGGTTACTCTATGATTATATGAACCTTCTTTATTTTTGTATGTTAATTTTATAACTGGCTGCCTTACTAATTTTTTTATTGTAATTTTTATCTTTGATTATCTTGGGTTTTGCAGGTATGTTGTTGCATAACCTACAAGAGTTATGATCCTATTTTCTTTTTAATTCTCATGCCTTTGATTGTTTTTTCTTGTCTGGTTACATTGTCCAATGTCTTCTTTAATACAATATTAGAAATACCAGTGGTGGCCGTGAGCATGCCACTGTACTCTAGCCTGGGCAACAAAGAGTGAAACTCCAATTCAAAAAAAAAGAAAAGAAAAGAAATACTAGGCATCTTTGCCTTATTGCTGACCTTAGTTGAATGCCTCTAGTGTTTTTCCATTGGGTAAGAAACTGGTTTTATGTCTAAGGGATTCACACTGAAATTGGGAGTGGTATTAAATTCTGTGGAAGCACAGAAAGCCTTTATAGTATCTCTGGAGATAATCATATGATTTTTCTCTTTAGATCTGGTGAAATGGTGAATCATATTAATGGATTGTGTAAAAATGAAATATTGGCCAGTTTCAGTGGCTCAGCCTGTAATTCCAGCATTTTGGGAGGCCAAGGCAACTGGATTGCCTGAGCCCATGGGTTCAAGACAAGCCTGGGCAACCTGGCAAGACCTCGTCTCTACGATTAAAAAAAAAAAAAAAATTAGCCCGGTGTGGTGGCACTCACCTGTAGTTCTGGCTACTTGGGAGGCTGAGGTGGAAGGATAGCCAGAGCCCAGCAGATTGAGGCTGGGGTGGGCCATGAGTGTGCCACTGCACTCCAGCCTGAGCAACGGAGTGAGACTCCAAATCAAAAAAAAAAAAAAAAAAAAAAAAAAAAAATATTTTTGCATTCCTGAAAATATTTCATTTTTTAATATAGTATTATTTTATGTGCTGTTAGATATGCATGTATATAATATTTATATCAATATTCATAACAGGTTTTGTGTGTAGTTTTTATGCAATCATTTATGAAATCAGGTTTGGGTAAAAGTTTTATATCTGATTCATTAAAAAGAATTTGGAGCCGGGCTCGGTGGCTCAGCCTGTAATCCCGCGCCTTTGAGAGGCTGAGGTGAGTGGATTGCCTGAGCCTGCGGGTTCGAGACCCGCCTGGGCAGCGAGACCACATCTCTACAATAAATCAAAAAATCAGCTGGGCGTGGTAGCGCGCGCCTGTAATTCCGGCCACTCGGAAGGCTGAGGCGGAAGGATCGCCGGAGCCCAGCAGGTTGAGGCTGCGGTGGCCAGAAGCGGCCACTGCACTCCAGTCTGGGCGACAGAGTGAGACTCAAACTCAAAAAAAAAAAAAAAAAGAATTTGGCAGCCAGACTCAGTGGCTCAGCCTGTACTTCCAGCGCTTTGGATGGCTGAGGCGAGT
The DNA here is from genome assembly GCF_000164805.1 of Carlito syrichta. NCBI lineage: Eukaryota > Metazoa > Chordata > Mammalia > Primates > Tarsiidae > Carlito > Carlito syrichta. The sequence continues at coordinate 259,432 of NW_007251295.1, forward strand.
GAATTGCCTGAGCCTGAGGGTGCGAGACCTGCCCGGGCAACTTGGCGAGACCTCGTCTCTACAATAAATCAAAAATTAGCCGGGCGTGGTAGCGCACGCCTGTAGTTCCAGCTACTAGGAAGGCTGAGGCGGAAGGATCACCAGAGCCCAGCAGGTCAAGGCTGGGGTGGCCAGGAGCATGCCACTGCACTGAAGTCTAGGCGGCAGAGTGAGACTCCAACTCAAAAAAAAAAAAAAAAAGAATTTGTCACTCTATGCTCCTTTTTCTATGCTCTAGGACAGTATGAGGGGCATAATAATGAACTATTCTTTGAAGGTTTGTTAGAATTTCTCACATAAAACCACATTGGTCTGGTGCTTCTTTGTGGAGGTAGTTTTTTTAGGGGAAAAATTTTTTCTATTTCTTATATGAAAATTGAACTGTTTTATCTGTATTAGGGCCGGTTGTGAGGGGGTGCATTTTTTTTTTTTTTTAAGAAACTATCCCTTTTATCTAGATTTTTAAATGTATTTGGTTGGGTTGGTGAAGAATTGTCTTTTAGTGTTTTAAGCATATCTTCTGTTTCAATGGTTCTTGACTTTCTGCAGTTTCTTATTGTATTTATTTGTCCTTTCTTTTTTTTCTTGAATAGGTTTACTGGTATTTTTAACTAGATTTTGTCCCAAATAATTTGCATTTTGAAATCTATTTAGTCATTTTACTCCTTTTAAAATTTCATTTTTGGTTCCTTTCTGAAGGCTTTCTTTGGTTTCCTAGCTTTTTTGGGTGAGACCTTTCCTTTCTGGGAGAGATTTTTTGTTTTCCACCACCCCTAAGTCCCTCCTAGCCCCCTTTTTTCTCCATACAGTTGATGTCTGATACTGGGGTTGGCTACGCTGGGTTATGCTGTTTATTTTATCACTTATCTGTACATTGAAATTTGTAGTATTCTCTGACCTCCTCGTTATGCTCTGGGTATAGGTGATAGTGGCTTTGTTTCTCTCCTTTTATGAAGAGATTTGGATTCAGGGAGTCTATTATCTGCGAGAGTTCTGAAAGTATAAGATTGATCCAATAAAATAAAGAAATAGAACAGAGAAATAGTGACTAAAGGGGAATATTGTAGGTAGAAGAATCCAAGAAGACCTTTATAAGAGGTAGCCTTTAAGTAGAAGCCTGAATAAAGTGAGGGAGTGAGACATGTCATGTCTAAAGCTTGAGTGTTCCAGAAGGAGGAGAGAGGAAGTGCAAAGGCCCCAAGACAGGATCAAGAATGGTATATTTGAAGACTAGAAGGACGCCAGCACAGTGGAAGCAAAGTCAGTGATAAAAAGAATGGGATAGTAGAAGGTGAGTCAGAGAAGTAGCCAGGGGTGAAATCGCAGGATTCAGTATTTTTTTTCTAAGGCTAAATAGAAGCCATTGTAAGGTTGTTTTTGTTTTTGTTTTTGTTTTGAGACAGAGTGAAACTGTCCAGTGGCATGATCAGGGCTCACCACAGCCTTGACCTCCAGGGCTCAAGGCGATCTTTCCACCTCAGCCTCCCAAGTAGCTGAGCCTACAAGCATGCACCACCATGCCTGACTAATTTTTTAAAAAATTTATTTAATTAATTTATTTATTGAGTTGGAGTCTTATTCTGTCATCCAGGCTGGAGTGCAGTGGTATGATCATGGCAACTACAACCTCTACCTGCTGGGTGCAGGCGATCATTATGCCTCAGCCTCCAGAGTAATTGGAATTACAGGTGCGTGCCACCACACTCAGCTAATTTTTTCATTTATTCTAGAGATGAGGTCTTGCCAAGTTGCTCTGAACTCAGGCAATCCTCTTGCCTCCACCTCCTGAAGTGCTGGGATTACAGGCATGAGCTACCCTGCCTGGCCTCCGAATAATTTTTTTGATTTTTTTTTTTTTAAGAATGAGGTTTTGGCCGGGCTCGGTGGCTCAGCCTGTAATCTCGCGCCTTTGGGAGGCTGAGG
>NW_007251295.1:261566-289835 GCF_000164805.1 Carlito syrichta
CTCGGAAGGCTGAGGTGGAAGGATCGCTGGAGCCCGGCAGGTCGAGGCTGCGGTGGCCGGAGTGGCCACTGCACTCTAGTCTGGGCGACAGAGTGAGACTCCAACTCAAAAAAAAGAAAAAAGAATGAGGTTTTGCTATGTTGCCTAGGCTGGTCTTGAACTCCCAGGCTCATGCAGTCCTCCCACCTCAACCTCCTAAAATGCTGGGATTACAGGCATGAGCCATGACACTGAACCAACAAGCATTTTCTAAATGGTAGACGAAATCTAATACTAAATGGTGAATGTAAATGATGTTGAAAACACAGTGCTATGTTCAAAGTGGGCTCATAAAATGTGAGTGAGTTCAAGAGGGTCCCCCACAAAAACAAAACAAAACAAGTTCTCCCTTTCCTAACCTGTGGGAGGACTTGTGGCCTGCTGTGACTGAATGTGGGTCTGCCCTCCTGACTCTGGAGAACTCTAGCGGATAATAATCTTTGCCTAGTTGTCTAAGTGATGCTGGCTTCTTTGTGTCTATTCGAAAAATAATGAAGTGCAAATGTAGACTATTAGTAAGGTACAAAATGATCAGATCTGAGAAGTTTAGTGTGGTGCTTTTAAAAATGTTATCGCTATGTGAGGGATCTAGTAGCTGAGTGATTAAAGTTAACTGGCTTCCCACGGTCAGAGCTCTCCTGCAATGCTTGAGAAAATCAGAGGTAAGGTTAGGTGTAAAGTCAAATAAATGCTAAAATCTAACTTGGAGTTTGCTGTGTCCTCATGCTCATTTCAGATGATTTGATCATTATGTTCGCCAAGAAAGTAAAATTAATACGCTTGTTCTGCATGGTTAACGGGTCCAAAGGCTCTGAGGCAGAACATACATATTTTTAGAGATTCCTGGAGGGCAGAAAGCCTAGGAAGTTAGGATTTGACAAATGGAAGCCAATTGATATTCAGATTTTCTCTTAGTTTATCCTAGGTAGGAATTTATCATCTCTGAGGACTGGTTTAGAAACAGTACTTGAGAGGAAATAATTGGAACATCTCATTTGCCTATCAATAACACAGGAAAAGGGGAGCAGGGAACCCTTTATTAATGTTTCATGAGCGATCAGATGGTAAGGAACTTTTTATTGAAACAGAAAGCAGAGGCCGGTTCGGGGGCTCAGCCTGTAATCCCGCGCCTTTGGGAGGCTGAAGTGAGTGGATTGCCTGAGCCCGCGGGTTTGAGACCCGCCTGGGCAGGCGAGACCTCATCTCTCCTATAAATCAAAAACTGACTGAACATGGTGGCATGTGCCTGTACTTCCAGCTACTCGGAAGGCTGAGGCAGAAGGATCTCCTGAGCCCAGCAGATTGAGGCTGCGGTGGCTGGGAGCGGCCACTGCACTCCAGTCTGGGCGACAGAGTGAGACTCCAACTCAAAAAAAAAGAAACAGAAAGCAGTCCAGAAGCAAAGGAAATGCGGGTGGAGTGTGTCTATCCAGCGTTGTAGTTTATTTGCTTTGTGACATTGTGCTCCAGAGGGTTTATAAAAAAATAATAAAATATCATTGCTGGTTTAAACAATTTTTAATATCAATATATGATAAATCACTGTAAACTGTAATAGAGGCCAGGCGTGGTGGCTTAACCTATAATCCCAGCACTTTGGAAGCCAAGGTGAGAGGATTGCCTGAGCCTGGTTAATCGACACCAGCCTGGGCAATTTGGTGAGACTTCGTCTGTACAATAAATCACAAAATTAGCTGGGCGGGGTGGCACACATCTGTAGTTCCAGCTACTTGGAAGGCTGAGGCAGAAGAATTGCCTAAGCCCAGCAGGTCGATGCTGCAGTGACCATGAGCATGCCACTGCACTCCATGCTGGGCAACAGAGTGAGAATCCAACTCAAAAAAAGAAAAAAAAAAGAAAAAAAAGTGTAGTGCGTCAGTGAGGTAGAATGTTACCTAGCCATTAAAAATGGGGCCAGGCATGGTGGCTCAAGCCTGTAATCCCAGCACTTTGGGAGACCGAGGTGAGAAGATTACCTGAGCCTGGGGGTTCAAGACCAGCTTGGGCAACTTGGTGAGATCTCGTCTCTACAATAAATCACAAAAACTCCGGATGTGGTGGCATGTGTCTGTAGTTCCAGCTACTTGGAAGGCTGAGGGAAAGGATTGCCTAAGCCCAGCAGGTCGAGGCTGCAGTGGCTGTGAACATGCTACTGCACTCCAGCATGGGTGACAAAGAGTGAGACTCCCATTCAAAAAAAAGAAAAAAGAAAAATGTAATAGACGTAAGTGAAATAAAATGTAAAAGTACCCTTTTGAGTCATGCTTCTCCACCCCCATGTGTGCTATAACTGCTCTGTATATACTACAATTGACCCCTTAATATATACCTTTCCTCACTTTACCCTATGCACATGCAAATATATTTTATCTTTTTTTTTTTTTTTTGAGTTGGAGTCTCACTTTGTCACCCAGATTGAGTTCAGTGGCCGCTCCCGGCCACCGCAGCCTCAACCTGCTGGGCTCCGACGATCCTCCCACCTCAGCCTTCCAAGTAGCTGGAACTACAGGCATGCGCCACCACGCTTGGCTAATTTTTGGCTTATTGTAGAGATGAGGTCTCACCAGGTTGCCCGGGTGGGTCTCGAACTTGTGGGCTCAGGCAATTCAACATATTTTATCTTAAAAATGTATCTTCTTATACATTCTGTTTGGCTAATTGGTCTTGTTTTGTTTTGTTTTCTTCCCCCCCCCCCCCCTTTTTTTTTTATTTTAAAGATGTGGAGTATAATTCAGGATTAGGTATACAAGTGGTCATCATACATGTTTTCTTCATGTAACACAGTCATGCATGTATGCACATATGAGGGTTTATATTTTTCTTTTTAATTTTCTTTTTATTTATTAAAAATTTTTTTTTTCTTTTTCCTAGGCCCTAGGGTCTTTTAAAGTCTTTCTTTTTCTTATTGAGATAGATGAATATATATGATTTTTTAAAATATTTATTTTAACATTGTTATATACATATCTACCTCACTCATTTTAACAACTGTATAGGCTTCTTTTTTATTTTTCTTTTTCTTTCCATTCATTCCTCCCTCCCTCCCTCCCTCCCTTCCTTCCTTCCTTCCTTCCCTCCTTTCTTCTTTTGTCAGGGTCTCACTCTGTCCCTCTGGTTGGAATGAAGTGGCATGAACACAGTTCACTGCAGTCTTGACCTCCTAGGTTCAGAAGATCCTCTTGCCTCAGCCTCCTGAACAGCTGGGACTACAGGTGTGCACCACCATGCCTGGCTAATTTTTTTGTTTTTATAGAGATAAGATTTTGCTATGTTGCCCGGGCTGGTCTTAAACTCCTAGGCTCAAGCAATTCTCCCTCCTCGGCCTCCCAAAGTGCTGAGATTATAGGCATGAGCCACCACTCTCGGCACAGTTTTTAATATAATATCATAACTGTACCATAATTTAAGAAACTGGTTCTCAATTGATGGATATTTAAGTTTTTTGTTCTACAGATAATGCCATAACAGGCATTCATTTACATATGCCTTTGAATTCTTATCCTGTGTGTAAACTCCAAGAATGGAAGTTGCAGAACAGGAACATTTGAATTTTGATAGATGTTGCTAAACTTTCTCCCAAATCTATGAGAGTGCCTATTTACCCACACTCCAGCCAACACTGGGTGATGTTGGCCTTTTCAATACAGTCAGCATAGAATAGCATTGCTTAAACCTTCAATTCTTTGTTTTGTTTTGTTTGTTTGTTTGCTTTTTTGAGATGGAGTCTCATTCTGTTGCTCAGGCTGGGCTGGAGTGCAGTGGCAAGATGACAGCTCATCTCAGCCTGCACCTGCTGGGCTCAGGTGATCCTCCCACTTCAGCCTTCCAAGTAGCTAGCACTATGGCGCATGCCACTACACTTGGCAAATTTTTTTGATTTATTGTAGAAATGAGGTCTCACCATGTTGCCCAGGCTGGAACTCCTGAGCTCAGGCAATTCTTTCACCTCGGCCTCAAAGTGTGAGGATTACAGGCATGAACCACTGTGCCCAGCTAAACCTGCAGTTCTTTAAAGATTAGCATTATTGAACATCTTTCCATGTTTATTGGTACTTTTCTACTTGTACTCTATATCCCATCATCATTTTTATATTGGCTCATCTTTTTCTGGTTGAATTGTAATAACTCATTCATACGAGGTAAATGCAATGTCTGTCACATGTGTTGCAAGCATATTCACCCACTTTCTCTTAATTTCTGACTTCGTGGTGTGCTTTGTCATTTTCTCTATAGTTTACAGGTGACTTAGGCTAATCCAGGTTCAGTGATTTAGGGCTAATGCTAGACCCCTGAGCTTTGATAGGCCTCTGGCCCCTTGGTTGTAGCAGTCCCCACGAGGCCCAGCAAGGGTCCTCTCCCTGGCAGTTCTCAGAGGGAACACTAGTGGCTGGGGCTTGTTTACTATTACATTAACATAACCCCAACAGGCAGTGTGTGTCAGTAGAAGAGTGTGGATTTGGTTTTGGAAGTTCTTGGTTCGGGTATTTTCCTGCTGTATACGGTATTAATTTTGTGATCACTAGAAATTTTACTTCTGAAGCAAGAATTATGCCTGTCACATCTCATAGGACTGCTGTGATAGTCACACAGTATAATGAAAGGAAAATGATATAAGCTAGAAAGGGCTCTGTACATATTTTTATTATTTCATGACAAGTGTTTTTGGAGGGTGCTAGTAAGGGACCATTTGAGGAAGACCATGAGAAGCTGAAGTGTGACATTTCTTCCCCATGCCTGCCTATATCTGTGACACTCACTCCCTGGGCCCTGTTAATTCTACTTTTTTTTTTTTTTAGTCAGGAAAACTGGTCTCCAACTCCTGGGCTCAAGTAATCCTCCTGCCTCAGCCTCCCAAAGTGATGGGATTGCAGACGTGAGCCACTCTGCCTGGCCTAATTCTACTTCTTAATATTCTTTGGGATGGTTCTCTTTCCCTCCATTCCCTCTACATTAATCCCACTCCAAATCAGAATCAGATTAGAGATGGATCAGCTGCTCATCCCAGGGTGCCATGTGATACGCGAGAGCTAAAATGACTAGACAGATGACATGGGGTCAGGCACAGTGGCTCAGGCCTGTAATCTCAGCCCTTTGGGAGGCTGAGGTGGTAGATCACTTGAACCCAGAAGTTTGAGACCCCCCTGAACAAGGTAGCAAGACCTCATCTCTACAAAAATTTAAAAAATTCGTCAACCATGATGGTGTAAACCTGTAGTTCCAGCTACTCGGGAGGCTGAGGTGGGAATATTGCCTGAACCCAGGAAGTTGAGACCATTGCACTCCAGCCTGAATGGTAGAATAAGATTCTGACTCAAAAAAAAAGACATGGAAAAAACTGGTTGGAAGTCTGTAGGGGCGGTGGGAAAGTGAGACCCCTCCCGCCATGGCAGGGCTGCTCTGAACTGTAGCATAGGTTGTGTACTATGCTACTTGGGTATGCACAACCAGAGCATAGTATGTGGTGGTCTTGCCTGAAGGGTACTTTGTACCTGTCAGATGGTCTCTGAGCATCTCATATGCTCATAAGGGGGATAAGGTCTGCTGAGAAGCATGGTTTGTTTTGATGACCAGGTTATTATTTGGGGACCAAAACCAAATTTCATAGGGCTATGGAGGAGAGATTGGAGTTGGCATCCAAGGGCTTCCCACTTCATTTTCCTCAAGCGTCTTCAGGCATGCCTCCAAATCATGTCAAACAGATATTTGAAGACTGCTTGTTAAACAGGACCCCAAATTATGCCCCGATCTAAGTCACCCTTTTGTGCCTCGGTTTCTCCAATTGTCCTATCAGCTCCACTGTCATCCTCCCAGACTGTCCCCCAAGCCACAGCCAGGCAAATCTTTAGAAAAACCAATCTCATCAGGTTCCCTTCTTGCTTAAAAGCCTTCAGTGGATTTTTGTTACTCATAGGATGAACACCAAGACCTTAGCGTGGCCTAAGAGGCCATGTGTGGTTGGCGCTCCCTCCCCTCCCTCTGTACTGCAGTCTCACAGTGCTAACCCTTCATCATGGACTGCTCCACCCTTGCTTTTCCCTGGCAGAATGCTGCTCAGTCTCAGAGCTCAGGTTAACAGCCACCTCCCCTGGGAAGCCTTCTCTGACAGCCTAGCCTCCTCTGTCATTTGCTTTCTCTTTATATCCTGCTGTACCTTTTCGTGGCATTAAAGTAAACATTATGAAGTGCTCTGTTGTCTAATTTGTTTTGTGTCAGTTACCCCAGCTTAATGAAGACAGTCCTTCTATCACATTTACTATTGTGTTCTTAGCACCTAGAGATACGTCTCATACACAGTAGACATTCACTATTATATTTTGAGTTGTGGTCTCACTCTGTCACCTAGGTGGAGGGCAGTGGCACGATCATGGCTTACCCCAGCCTCAACCTCCTTGGCTCAGGTGATCCCCCTGCCTCAGCCTGCTGAGTTGCTGAGATTACAGGTGTGTGCCATCATACCTGGCTAAATTTTTTGATTTTTTTTTGTGTGTGTGTAGCGACAAAGTCTTGCTATATTGCTCAGGCTGGTCTCAAACTCTTGGACTCAAGCACAATCCTCCTGTTTCAGCCTCTCAAAGTGCTGGGATTACAGGCGTGAGCTGCCATGCCCAGCAGACACTCACTATTTGCTGAAAAACAGACCATATGATTTTATGCATAATTGCAACACCTTGGGAAATTTAAATGTGACCAGGCCTTTCTCTTTTTTGGAAGTTGGACATTCACTAGGGGAGTGATACCTTTGCAAGGGCGGATACCAGGATCAGAAACTCGTAAGCAGAAGTGTGGGTTCTTCACCGACCTGCCGCTATCAGTGCCTCTCATAAGTTTTAATAAACCAACGTCTTTCCCTGCTGGACCTCCAGGTGACTTCTTTGGAATAGGCAAACATTACATGCAAGACCTCTCAGATTTGGGGCTACCATGGTACACACTCTGTCTTGTCTTTTTTTTTTTGAGTTGGAGTCTCACTCTGTCGTCCAGACTGGAGTGCAGTGGCCGCTCCCGGCCACCGCAGCCTCGACCTGCTGGGCTCCGGCGATCCTTCCACCTCAGCCTTTCAAGTAGCCGTAATTACAGGCATGCGCTACCACGCCCAGCTGACTTTTTGATTTATTGTAGAGATGAGGTTTCGCTGCCCAGGCAGGTCTCGAACCCGTGGGCTCAGGCAATCCACTCACCTCAGCTTCCCAAAGGTGCAGGATTACAGGCAGAGCCACCGAGCCCTGCCTGTCTTGTCTTTATACAACCATTTCTTTTTGTCTTAGAGGTTTTGAAAAGTTTTAAATTTTAATTTATTTTCTTAAAGACCTTGGGGGAAAAGACTCATTAACTTTTAGAGAGAGGGTGCAGGATAAAATTAAGTATTTGCCAGTCATCAATTAAAATCTTTTCCATGTTAAAAACCATCTGGACATTGCTTTTTACTGGGAGCCTTTGGACTCTGTTTTTTTCCTGACGCCCTGTAGATATCTTTTTTCTCTCTGCCCTCCTAGATTGGCTGCTTTATTGATCTGCAAAGAAAGTGCAATTTCCTGTTAAGTGTGTCTTTTGATCTATCTAAAAGATTCTGCAATTTTGGGAGAAAGGGGTTGAGGAAATGTGTCTCATCTTGATAATGCTGTCCCTGGGAACATTTTTATTAAAGTACTATTGAATGAAGCAGTCAAGCATCGTTCATCCTGGGAATGTTAAAGTGTGTGCAGGGAGTTCTTTAAGTTGTTAGGAGGATAAGTACTTGTTTTTATGTTAGGAAAGCATACTCATTTTCCATATTGACTCTCAGGTTAAGAATACGTGCATTTTTTATTAGCAGTGCTTTTACATCCTCAGCCTGCTGAATAGGAAAAGCAAATGAGTTGGCCCTGCATGACACCAACATTGATACAGAATCATTTCCTTCTCTGGGAAGAAAGTTGGAATCAAGAATGAAGGTGGTGGTTAATTTTGTACAGCTGCAGCAAGTCTCGGTCTATGTTAGTATTTGTTTTGGTGATGCATTCTATTTTTTAGATAGGAGTCACCAAGCCCAGCCCATATCCAAGGGGTGGAGAATTGGACTTCATGTCTCAGTGAAAGGAGTATCAAAGAATTGTGGAGGTACAAGTGGGAATCCCAAAAAACTCAGAATTTATCTATAAAAAATTGTGTATTTATTTTCTTACATGCTTAAACTTCAGTCACTTTCAAAATGCTCTCTGTCTGATGCAATACATCTATTGAGATGCTTTTTCCACGGCTCAAAACAGTTTTTGAACTTGTCAATTTGGATGCCTTTGAGCGCTTCTGTTGTTTTGTGCTTCACCTCTTTCACACTGGCAAAAAACGTTTCCCTTGAGGACTTTTTACATCAGGAAAACAAACAAACAAAAAGTCGCTCAGGGTAAGATCGGGTGAATAGGGAGGGTGGGCATGGGCTTGCCATTTTGGTCAAAAACTGCTGAACACTCAGTACAGTGTGGGCAGGTACATCATCCATCATGAAATCGGCAAATGTGTTGACAGAATCTCCCCCCTAAAATTCACTGAAGCCAAATGCAACCTCTCATAACAATGCTAGCTGATACATTGATGCTGATGAATTTCTTTTTTTTTTGAGTTGGAGTACTCTTGTCGCCCAGGCTGGAGTGCAGTGGCACACTCATGGCCACTGCAGCTTCAACCAGCTGGGTTCAGGAGATCCTTCTGCTTCAGTTTTCCAAGTAGCTGGAACTACAGACGCACGCCACCACGCCTGGCTACTGCTGATGGATTTCTAAAATGCTTATCGGCCTGGGAAGCCTACAAGGGGCCTACCCTCCAAAAGATAATTCCATTTTTTTGTTGTTGTTCTCTTCTTTTTCTTTTTCCTGTTTGTCTTTTAAAACCACCGTAAGACTATATTATAATGTTCGCTGTACTTCTTCCTTTATAAAGCTGTTTTATCCAAAGCCAGACCAGGAAAATAAAGTCAGAGTGTCAGAAGCATGATGTGTTTTTGGGTTTATCTTTCCTGGAGTTATTGGCGTGTAAAGGATGTGACTTGAGGTAGGAGGTAGATTATGTAGGAAACGAAGCCAGCTGTTAGGAGGGAGTGGCCAGGAAGGGCTTCAGACTAGACGGAAGAACTTGGGTTCTCTACTTAGGCTGGGTTTTCAAATTGCAGTGACTTTACACTTTAGGTCATTTGGAGAAACCTCGGGATAAAAAGGTGTTCTTCCTAGAAAGATGGTTTTTGGGTACTCTTTTTGTGGAGTTGAAAGTGTAATTTCACATCCTTTTTTTTTTTGAGTTAGGATTTCACTCTGTTGCCCAGGCTGGAGTGCAGTGGCACCATCATGGCTCACTGCAGCCTTGACCTCCTGGGCTCAAGCAATCCTTCAGTCTCAGCTTCCTGAGTAGCTGGGACTGCAGGCATTCACCACCATGCCTGGCTAATTTTTTTATTTCTTGTAGAGACAAGATATTGCTATGTTGTACCTGCTGTTCTCAAACTCCTGGGCTCAAGCAATTCCCCCACCTCAGCCTCCCAAAGTGTTGGGAATACAGGCGTGAGTCACCATGCCCAGCCCAATTTCACATACTATTCAAAGATAAAACAAGAGTCTTCAAGGGATTTGAGTGTGGGAATTAGGAGACCAGAGTCACACATGGAAAAGGTCATTATGTTGTCAGCGGTGAGAAGATGGAGGGTGAGGTAGGACCGTGCCAGTAACTCATTTCAGAGGTTATAGTGGTAAGTAAGGTGAGAGGTGAACAACTGAACAGTGGAGACAGAAAGAAAGACATTCAGGAGTGGGGAGGAGGTACACAATATACGAGAATGGAGGCATCAGTGCGGTTTCTGGCTTGGGCCAGTGGGTGGTTGGTGATATCACCCATGCATGTGGGAGAGTTGCATACATTGGTGGGTATACTCACCATTTCTTTTTGTTTTCTGTATCCTGATGTTTTCACATCTGGGGCCTTGCTGACCCTGGAGGAACTGTCCACCCTTGGGCTAGCTGATTTCTAGAGAAGGTAAACAACTTTCCTGGGAGCATACCTTTCACGCGCAAACCAACCAATCCTGAGCCCACACTCTCAACCACTTCCTATATCAGCCTCTTAAACCCAGGTCACCATCTGCCTGCCCTTGTCACCCCAGGGCCAGGTACCAGATGTCTCAGGACCTGTGCCCCCTGAGCCTGCTAAAATTATTCAAACCGGCCGATCCTAGGTCTGTTCATCCTGCCTCACCTATTCCTTGCTTTGGAAACCAAAGTAAAGGCTTTTACCTGCATTCATCCTTACTCCCCTTCCCCTTGTCTTCTGTCTGGTCCTTGTGCTTTTCCATGTGGCCCCCCTCCACCACATTTCCCTGCCCTGCCTCCTGTTTTTAGGGAACTGTGAGTTTAAAAAACTTCTTTCTTGGCTGGTATAGTGGCTCACACCTGTAATCCTAGCACTTTGGGAGACCAAGGTGGAAGGATTGCTTGAGCCAAGGAGTTCAAGACCAGCCTGGGCAACATAGTGAGACCTCGTCTCTACAAAAAAATAAATTAGCCAGGTGTTGTGGCACACACCTGTAGCCCCAGCTACTCCGGAGGCTGAGGCAGAAGTATCACCTGAGCCTAGGAGGTCAAGACTGTGTTGAGCTGTGATCATGCCATTGCACTCCAGCCTGGGCAACAGAGTGAAACTGACTCAAAAACAAAACAAACAGAAAACTTCTTTCTTCATGACAATGATTTATTTGTTTACACGTCTTATACTATTAGTAAAACAAATCCCAGGTAACTGTAGAAAGGTAAAGATTATACCCGGCACATTTTTGTATGCCTGTAGTTTTAGCTACTTGGGAAGCTGAGATGGGAGGATAATTTGAGACCAGGAGTTTGAGGCTGCAGTGTATATGATCATGCCTGTGAATAACCACTGTATTCCAGCCTGGGAGACATAGTGAGACACCATTTTTCCCCCCAAAGATGAGGCTGATGGATAGTTTGGTTTTAGGCATGTTGCATTTGGAGTATCTGGGAGAATTGGGATATCTGAATGGAGCTATCTAGGAGCAATTGGACATCAGGATCTTGGCCTTTAGGGGTGATGCTCTTTTTTTTTTTTTTGAGTTGAAGTCTCACTCTGTCACCCAGGCTGGAGTGCAGTATTACGCTCATGGTCACCGCAGCCTTGACCTGCTGGGCTTAGGTGATCTTTCCATCTCAGCCTTCCAAGTAGCTGGAACTATAGGTGCATGCTATCACACCTGGCTTATTTTTTGATTTATTGTAGAGATGAGGTCTTCACCAAGTTGCCCAAGCTGGTCTCAAACACCTGAGCTTAGGTAATCTTCTTGCCCTGACTTCCCAAAGTGCTGGGATTACAGGCTTGAGCCAGTGACATCTTAATATGCCCTCCCCATTCTGTCTCATAGGATTGCTATGGGACACAGTTGAGAAGGGGCTTTGAGGATTATGGTGCTCTTTTGTCCTTGACCCTTCCTGTTATCCAAATGTAGATTCCAGAGTTACCCCTCAGGCACTGATAGTCTGTCCTGTCCTGGCTGGGGTGGGTTCCTGTGACCCTTAGCTAGGAGACGCATTTCAGCTCTGGGTGTCACAGGACTGTACTGTGTTGCCCAGTCTGAAGTGCAGTGGCACGCTCACGGCCATTGCAGCCTCAACCTGCTCGGCTCAGGCAATCCTTTTGCTTTAGCCTTCCAAGTAGCTACAGGTACATGCCACCATGCCTGGCTAGTTTTTTGATTTACTGTAGAGATGAGGTCTCACCAGGTCACCCAGGGTGGTCTCAAACCCCCAGGCTCAGTCAGTCCTCTCACCTCGGCCTCCCAATGTGCTGGGATTATAGGCTTGAGCCACCACGCCCGGCTGAATGTCTTTTGACATAAGAAATGTTGAACATGTCCATTATTTGCACACTTGTCTTTTTTTTTTCTTAATTGACTATCAGTAGAGGTTAGAGACTATTACAAGAATGTTAGTCAGAGTTCTCCAGGGAAACAGAAGTTATATATAGTGAATTCTTTATAATAAATCTCTTATACACACACACATACAGTCATGCACCACATAATGACATCTCAGTCAACAACAGACTGTGGCCCCATAATATGTGTGAAAAATTCCTATTGTCTAGTGTTTACTATACTGTACTTAATAATGCTATTTTAGAGTGTACTTCTACTCCTAAAGAAAACAAGTGCACTGTAAAATAGCTTCAAGGAAGGCCTTCAGGAAGTATTGTTATTACTTCAGGAAGTATTGTTAAGAAGGCATTGTTATCGTAGGAAACTGCAGCTCCATGGGTGTTACTGCCCCTGAAGACCTTCCTGGGCAAGATGTAGAAGTAGAGGACAGTGATATTGATGATCCTGACCCCTGACCCTGTATAGGCCTAGGCTCATGTGCGTGTTTGTGTCTTAGTTTTTAACAAAAAAGTTTAAAAAGTAAAAAAAAAAAAGATTGATGCAACAAAGCTTATAGAGTAAGAATGTAAAGAAAAAAATATTTTTGTACAAGTTTACAGTATGTGTTTTAAGTTGTGTTATTATAAAATATTCCAATTTTAAAAACTAAGATGTTAATAAAATAAAAAAAAGTCACAGTAAGCTAAGGTTAATTTATTATTAAAGAAAAAACTTTTAAAAAATAAATTTAATGTAGTCTAAGTGTACAGCATTTATTGTTTTTGTTTTTGTTTTTGAGTTGGAGTCTCAGTCTATCGCCCAGGCTGGAGTGCAGTGGCATACTCACGGCCACCCCAGCGTTGGCCTGCTGGGCTCTGGTGATCCTTCCACCTCAGCCTTCCAAGTTGCCAAAACTATAGGTGCATGCTACCAGGCCTGGCTAATTATTTATTTATTTATTGTAGAGACAAGGTCTCGCCAACTTGCCTTGGCTGGTCTCGAACCCGTGGGCTCAGGCAATCCACTCTCCTCGGCCTCCCAAAGTGCTGGAATTACAGGCTGAGCCACAGAGCCCGGCAGTGTACAGCATTTATAAAGTCCACAGTGGTGTACAGTGATGTCCTAGGCCTTCACAGTCACTCACCACTCACTCATGACTCACCCAGAGCAACTTCTGGACCTTTATGGGTACACCATTTTAAAAAATATTTTTATTTTAAAGATATGGGGTATAATTCAGAGTTAGGTATACAAATGTTCATTATGCAGGTACTCTTGTTGATGAGGTGTGTCCCCGCTTCCCCAGGCAGATTCCCTCAACTGCCAATCCCTTTCTTATAGTATTATGATAGTTGTTCAAGGTCTGCTTATGAGTGAGAACATGTGATACTTGGTTCTTTGTTTCTGTGATAGATCACTCAGTATTATAGACTCTAAGTCCATCTGAGTTGTATACATTGGGGATAAAAATGAGATTTATATATAATCTATGTCTGTGGACACCATATCCGTGAATTCAATCACCCATAGATTGATAATATTTAAAAAAAAATTATGTACTGAACATGTACAAACTTTTTTGTCATTCCTTGAACAATATAGTATACCAACTATTTACATCATACTAGGTATTATAAATAATCAAGAGATGATTTAAAGTATATGGCAAAATGTGCTTAGGTTATATGCAAATACTACATATTTTTATATCAGGGACTGTAGCATCCATATCGATATCCTCAGAAGGTCCTGGAACCGATTCCTCAAGGATATTGTGGGATGACTGTATTTATAGATACTGAGATTTGTTATAAAGAATGGGCTCATGTGATTATTGGCTGGGTGCAATGACTGATGCCTGTAGTCCCAGCACTTTGGGAGGCCAAGGCAAGAGGATTGCTTGAGCCTGGGAGTTTGAAACCAGCCTGGACAAACATAGCTAGCTCTCGAATCTACAAAAAATAAAAAAATTAGCTGGGTATGGTGGTACACACCTATAGTTCCAGATACTCAGGAGGCTAAGGCTGAATGATTGCCTGAGCCCAGGAGTTCAAGGCTGTGGTGAGCTCTGGGTATGCTACTGTGCTCAGACTGGGTGACAGAGTGAGACCCCAACAACAACAACAAAAAGTATTGGCTCTCATGAGATGGAGCCTGAAAAATCCCATGATCTACTGTCTACAATCTGGAGCCCCAGGAAAGCTGGTGCTATAAATTCCAGTCCAAGCCTGAAGGCCTAAAAACCAGGAGCACTGATGGTATAAATCCCAGTCCAAGACTAGGAGAATATCAGTGTTTCATCTCACTGAGTTAGTCAGAGAGAACCAATGCAACCTTCCTTTGCCCTTTTGTTCTATTTTGACCCTCAACAGATTGAATGGTGCCCATCCACATTGGAGAGGATAGTCTGCTTTACCCAACCCACCAACTCGAATGCTAACCTCTTCCAGAGCCGCCCTCACAAACACACCAACAGTTAAGGTTTAATCAGATATCTGGGTATAGCCCAGTCAAGTTGACACATTAAAATTAACTGTTGCAGCCGGGCTCGGTGGCTCAGCCTGTAATCCCACGCCTTGGGAGGCTGAGGTGAGTGAATTGCTTGAGCCCGTGGGTTCGAGACCCGCCTGGGCAACTTGGCGAGACCTCACCTCTACAATAAAAAGAAAAATTAGCCGGGTGTAGTAGCGCGCGCCTGTAGTTCCAGCTACTTGGAAGGCTGAGGCAGAAGGATCACCGGAGCCCAGCAGGTCGAGGCTGCGGTGGCCGGAAGCAGCCACTGCACTCTAGCCTGGGCGACAGAGTGAGTCTCCAACTCAAAAAAAAAAAAAAAATTAACTGTTGTATGTGGAACCCCTTACACTTCTTTCTGTAAAGGTGAGAATGGAGGCAGCTTAGACGGCAGCAGTCCATAACTGACCCTGAGTGGTTTTTTTGCTTTCTGCTTTCATTGTACCAAAAAAATGCAGTTGTTTTTTTTTTTTATGAATCTCATTCTGTTGCCCAGGCTGGAGTGCAGTTGCACAATCATGGCTCACAATCAAGCCTCACCCTTCTGGGCTCAGGTGATCCTTCCGCCTCAACCTTCCGACTAGTTACTATAGGCACATGCCACCATGCCTGGCTAATTTTTAAATTTTTTCTTGTAGAGATGAGGTCTTACTGTGTGGCTCAGGCTAGTCACGAACTCCGGGCTCAAGGGATCCTCCCTCCTCGCCCTCCCAAAGTGTTGGGATTACATATGTGAGCCACTGCGCCTAGTGTGATTTTTAATTTAAAGTAACGCCTGGGCCTTGAAGTAATTCAGGGTTGGGTGCTGAAATCTTGCTTCACCACTGATTGGTTGTATGACCTTGGGGAAGTTACCTAGCTTGTTTATGCCTTGGTAGCTTCTGTTGTAACATAGGAATGATAATCATGCATACCTCATAGGGTTGTTTTGATTATTAAGTGACTCCAAGCATGCCGAGCACTGTGAGTATTGTATTGTGAGGACATAGTAAATGCTAAACACATTTAGCTATTCTTTCTTGATTATTATATAATTATGTCACTAGTCTCACAACTGGGAAAAATTATTCTTGCTCCATTTTTAGTATGCCAACCTTCAGCAGCTGGTGAGTCTTAGCATTGGTGGTTTTATTTAGATTTTTGACTGATTAAACAGGAATAATTTCTGGCCTAGTGCTTAATAACTTCTCCGCCAGAAAAGCCACTGGATTCCTTTGAGGATTTAAGATGAATTTTCAATTGGTAATATCCAAGTGCCCTAAACTTGAGTTTTTAAAAATTAAAAATTCAAAAAAAAAAAAATTTGGAATCCAGTGTGTAGGTGACTTATGTCCACAATCTCAGCACTTCAGGAGGCTGAGGTGGAAGGATCACTTGAGACCAAGAGTTTGAGACCAGTCTGAACAACACAGCGATTCTATAGAAAAACTTTAAAAATTAGCCAGGCATAGTGGCTCATGCCTGTAGTAGCAGTTGCTTGGGAGGCTGAGGCAGGAGGATTGTTTGAACCCAGGAGTTTTAGACTGCAGTCAACTATGATCACACCACTGCACTCCAGCCTGGGCAGCAGAATGGGACCTCATCTCTCTTTCTCTTTTTTAAAAACTTATTTTAGAATCATGGGATACATGTGAGGATTTGTTACATAGGTATGGCATGAAGGTGAGGTTTGGGCTTTTGACAAGCCTACTGTCTCATCCCCCAGTGAGACTCTTTCTCTAAAAAAGTTTTTTTTAATTTAATTTTTATGGATACTTAACAGTTGTATATATTTCTAGAGTATATGTGATATTTTGATACAAGCATACAATGTTTAACGATCAAATCAGGGTAATTGGGATATCTATACCTTAAACATTTATCATTTCTTTGTGTTAGGAATATTCCGTTGCTCTATTTACTGGATGATTTTTTTGTCGCTTGTTAGCATCAATTCTTTCAGATTGAAGAACTCCCTTTAACATTTCTTGTAAATCAGGTCTGGTGTTGATAAAATCTCTCAGCTTTTGCTAAACTTGAGGTTTATTTATTTATTTTGTATTTAGAGACAAGGTCTCACTTTGTTGACCAGTTTGGAGTGTAGTGGTGTGATCATAGCTCACTATCGCCTCCAGCTCCTGGGCTTAAGCAATCCTCCTACCTTGGCCTCCCAGAGTTCTAGGATTATAGGTAAGAGCCACTGCACCCTGCCTTAACTTGAGTTTTGATGAGGACATCTCTCTCACCTCCCAAATTTGACCACAAAGTGGATCAAATATAGTTAAAGAATATTTGGGCTTCTCATACAAAGAGAAATATGAGGTAGTAAAATATTTATGACCATTTAAGTCTAAGAAAAAAACCTATAAAGAAGACTGATAAGTTCTTTGACTAATGCCTATCAGGAAGAAAAATTAAAAAAAAAAAAAGAGAAAGGTTATAGGAAAACTTGAATTCTCCAGATTTTTAATTTAAAGAACTAAATGGTAAATGCTAGGGCTAGTGAAACAATCTTAAAGGGTGTTTGTTTTTGTGGGTTTTTTTTTTTAGGTTGGAAGTCAGTTTTAAACATATCTTCCAGGTGATACATTAGAGAGGGCTCAAGTAATTTTGAAAAGCCAAATTCTTATTGTAGAGCCATGACAGTCCCTATTTCAATACTTAATTTGTACTGCTCTTGTTTAGCTAGCTTAATATTCAGTCATATTTAGAAGTGTAGAGAGCCCCAAATCTTAAGAGGATTTGGAAAGATTTTGTGAAATTAGCAAAATATCTGCTACCAAGTATTACCTTATGAATTCATTTGTTGAAATTTACTTTGAAGATTCAGGAAGGAATGCTGGGTACCATGCTAAAAGAGCTGAAGACTGATATTCCCCCTGGGCAGTTCTGAAATGTGGCACTGTTAAATTCCTAAAACTTTCTGGTAACTTAGTCTCTAGTCCTAATGTTTTGATTATAGAATCATGGAGATTTTGAACTAACAATCTAATGATTCATTGATGCAGGGTGACAAAGAATGAGTTTTCATATAAGGTTTAGAGATGTTCCATGAAATATGCCCTTTTGAAGAGAAATGACCCATCTGCTTAAATTATGCCAGGGGCAGCATGACACGTAAGCCACAGATAATTCCCAGGGATTGTAGGTTGCTAAATCACCACAAAAACCTTTTTTTTTTTTTTTTTTTGAGTTGGAGTCTCACTCTGTTGCCCGGGCTGGAGTGCCGTGGCACGCTCACGACCACCCCAGTGACAACCTGCTGGGCTCCAGCGATCCTTCCGCCTCAGCCTTCCATGTAGTCGGAACTACAGGCGTTCGCTATCACATCCAGCTAATTTTTATTTTATTGTAGAGACGAGGGCTCACCAGGTTGCCCGGACTGGTCTCTAACCTGTGGGCTCAGGCAATCCGCTCTCCTCGGCCTCCCAAAGTGCTGGGATTACAGTCTGAGCCACCGAGTCCGGCCCACAAAAGCCTTCTAATTGCAATCTTGCTCCATCCTAACCCCATTCTCTGCTCTCAATCAGAGTGCTCTTCGTAAAGAAGATGACCCCATCATGAGTCACGCCACTTAAAACCATTTAGTGACTCAGAACCCTCAAAGAAAGTGTAGACTCTTATCACATTCTCTCATTTTAATTTTTATTCCAAGACTGGGTGTAGTGGCTCACACCTGTAATCCCAGTACTTTGGGAGGCTAAGGCAGGAGGATTGCTTGAGCCTAAGAGTTCAAGGCCAGCCTGGACAACATAGCGAGAACTTGTCTCTACAAAAAATTAGCTGGGTATGGTGGTATGTGCCTGTAGCCTCAGCTACTCGGGAGGCTGAGGCATAAGGATTGCCTGATCCAGGAGGTTGAGACTGTGGTAAGCTGTTATTGTGCCACTGCCCTCCAGCCTGGGTAACAGAGTAAGACCCCAACTCAGATAATTAACTAAATAAATTTCTTTCCACTTTGCCATTTTATTATCCAGATATCTCAGATATTGAGTCATCTCAAGGAAGTTAAGGATGACCCCGGCTTCACAAGAGGCTGGAGCTGGGAGCCCTGGCAGTCCTTGCTGCCCAGCTCTGATCTCAGTGCTCTCCTTGCCATCCACCTCACTCTCTTTCTCTGTAGACTTTCTCTGTCCTGGCATGCTTGGAAATAGCCATCCCATAGCTTGCTGGTTTAGAGCAAGTGGTCAGCAGAGAGAGAGAGAGAGAGATTCTATTGGGATATGGTCCCAGGGGTAGTGTTACCAGGTGGGGTGTGATGTGACACTCTGTGGGTTCTTTGACTCGCCATTGAAAAGAATTTTAGAGTGAATTCAAGTATAGTTTAAAACAGAATTTATTAGAGAGAGAGAAGGAGGCATGCCCAATAGGCATGGGTGTCTTAAGAGAAAGAATGTGCATTTGCCTTTGACAAGAAGCTTGATATACTTTTACAATGATTAGAATGCCAGCCATGAACTAAGAAGGTGGGCTGAATACAACCTCTTTACCTTTGATGAGCTAATAGGGTGGGCTGCACTGGTAAATTCACATTCCAGCCTGCAGGGTGGTGAGGTCTGGTGTGCTGATGAGAAAGATGTCTGGAGCTTACCCTATTTTAATTTAAAACTGCCTACAAGAAACTTATCTATGTATGTCTAACCTACACTCTATGACCCTGCCTCAGTAGTATTGGCTGTGAAATCAGGCTACCACTGGATAAAAGCACAGGGAATGCTATCAGATAGTCAATCTTTGGTGCTCTGTCCCCCTCCATTCCTTCTCTATCCCCTCACCCCTCAATTACTATAACCTCAGATGTCTTCAAATCTACTTGGGCTTTTGTCTTTGGTACCAAGGACTGTGACTGCCATCTACATGGTTTATTTATGGGAAGCTCAACACAGCCAAGAATTTATCTTTCGAATCAGGTGGTATATCTTGTGTATGTTTTTAGTTATTTATTCATTTAACAAATATTTATTAATTATCTAGATTATTTAAGATGCTATAATATAGAGATACATGGAATATAATCATATGTAGTATATAAAATTCCAGTTTGGTTTTTTTTTAGGGAAACTGTTAACATAGTTGAGATGCGTTTCCTTGCTTGTCTGGGGTTATAATCCTTTATACATCAATATTTTCTCTCAGATCTCATTCTAATATTATGGCAGATAATCAAAACACGTTAATCACTTGCCTATACAGATGCTTCTGATGTATTCAGTTTACTCATTCTAGTTAGGAGTAACTCACTAGGAGAAAAGAAATATTGGAAAAATAGAAATCTTCCAACAGCAGCATTGCATGACATTATGAGTTGGACATTAATTAAATAACAAGAGATAGATTTTGTATAATCTAGGAAGCTGGAGACTTTAAGATTATAAACATGGCAGCTTGCCCAAATCATTTCTGGAACTGGAGGTAGCTCAAAGTTCAAGACTTCACAAATATTCACATACAAAGAGAAAAATCATAGCCTGAATCCAAAATGAAGTCACAGCTGGCTGCTTTGGGGAAAAAAAGGGTAGCTTTGTTGGCAAAGTCAGCTATTCTGCATGGAAGTATATGCAGCAGAGTCTAAATGAAACAGTTTTGCCTCCCTCTTGTAGAAGGCTTAAATTTAGCTCTTTGTGGGATTTGGTGGGGAACATGTGCAGCTGTCATCTTTTTTTTTTTTTTTTTTTAGTCAGGGTCTCACTGTGTCACTCAGGCTGGAGTGCAGTGGCACAATCACGGCTCACCACTGCTTCCAACTCTTGGGTTCAGGCAATTCTTCCACTTCAGCAGAAGGATTTTATTTTTTTTTATTTTTCGTAGAGGGGAGGTCTTGCTTTGTTGCTCAGGCTGATCTTGAACTCTGGGACTCAAGGATCAGCCTCCCAAAGTTCTGGGATTACAGTAGGCATGAGTCACCATGCCTGACCTCAGAGTGGTCTTTACATCAACCTTCAATCTGAGAGTCAGTTGAGCCCCTTGTTTTTTGGTGTGCCCTGTCTGGTGTGCTCAGGGATGTCAGGGGATTGTTTATAAGAAGAGGATATGTTAATAATTCCATAAAAGCCCTATTCAAGAGCCCAAGTTGAATAAATTTTGAGATGGACTGTTATCTCTGCAGTGAGTGATTGGAAAGTTTACTTTAAATCCACTGAATAAACAGTGTGAAGTAAGTGAAAGGTTCATTCTTTGGTTATGAAAATGTGCTATTAATGTATGCTAATTGTGACTAAGTTAATCTCTGAATCTTCAATATTAACTATGGATCTGTCTTGTCCTTTTCTATGGAGAGGTGCAGGAATTAATTAGTATGATTTGCTGTCTGAGAAATTAAAAATAATGATAAGATGTGGGACTACTTACAAAACACATTTTCCATAGCAAAAGGGCAAAAGTGCTAATTGAATGTAGATACTATTTTCTCATTTGAAGGAAAAAAATGATATGAACTTTGAATCCACTTCTTTTCCATGTCGTGTTCTGTGCATCCTAAGGACTTTTCTCCTCTTGTGCTAGGACAGGACCTACTGTATTTTGCAGTAATGCTGGCCTGACCAAATTCACACACAGCTTTCTTTCACTTCCTGTTTACTTGATGTTGTGTTTGGGTGATGGCCAAAGTTAAGGGTCTATCCTCTTCTGGAACTGACTAGCTCACTGGGAAATGGACCTATGATCAAAGCCTCATTCATTAGTCCTAGTCAGTTTTATTTTTTAATATAATTTTTGCATTCAGGTATACTTTACAATGTTCATTCTATACCTTTAGCTCTAAAAGTCTTAGACCTTAATCAGGTTCGGGGGGTAGGGGGGTAGGAGGGGGAGCTACTGAGCTTTAAACTGTTCTATGGTTGTTATTTACACAAAAATTAGCTAAATTGTGTAGGGAAAGCTATCTGGTGAATGACTGTTTTGTTGTTTTCAATTTCCAGTCCATTACACACTGATGTTTTTGTAGACTACAATAAAAATCAATTACTAAAAACAAACAAAAAACAAACCAAGGCATAAGAAAAATATAAGCTCCAAATTTTTTATTAGATTAAGCAGTTAATTAAAATTAACCTATCAAAATGTTATAAATTGTTTCCAATTTATCTATACTTACATGAGATAAATACACTTACCTTATTTTGTACTCATTACAAATAGTTTGCCGGCTGGCCTGGGTTCTGGAATTACTTTGAGCCACCAAATCTAATTATTTAGTTGGAGTTGATAAAGCTAAATCATACCTAGAACGTTTCCATTTTTAAACTGTCTCAGAATTGCATCTTGATTTACATTTGTGATATTAATATTTTTTCCCAATGACAAACACCAACAACAACAACAACAGTACAACATTTACCACCTCTTTCCTAACAGACCCTCAGCAGGTTAATACTATTCCAAGGAGGTCTTAGGCTATCTGCCCAGTCCTGGGTGAATCTGGATCAGATTGGTTATTCCCGTTTCCTACTCAATGATTGGTGTAGGTAGGAACAAATAACATAATATTCTGACCAATGAGATGCGAGGGACATTTGGGCACTTCTGAGAAAGTTTTCTTTCCTCTTAAAAGAGACACAGCAAAATGATTTGAGGACGTGATGCCTGGAACTGCCATAGCCATCTGTTACCTCTAGGGTTGGGGTAAACGGAACAGAAGGGTGGAAGAAACTTGGAATTTTAACAAATTAAATTGCTAAATAAACTAATCATCTCACTACCTTCCAGAACTTATATGGAATTTTAAAAATCCCTTACTGTTTACTCTATTTGTAGTTGGTCTTTCTGTTACTTGCAGCCATAAGCATCTGAACAGCAAATTGCAAGTAAGTTCAACATACATATGATATTTTAATAATGAATTCAATTTTTAAGGAAAATCAATAATTAATTAGATGGCTAAGAGTCAATTTCCCATGCATTGCTGTACTCTAAGTCATGACTTTTTATCAGGTGGCAAAAAGTCTGCTAGAAGGAATCAACTGATCTCTCTATAGGATTTGCTCAGCAAGCCAAATGCTTAAGAACCAGCATATGACACAAAAACAGGGCATACCACAGTTGTAAAGTCTGTTTTTGTTTTGAGATACATTTGTACCCTTTGGAGTGGGGTAGTTTAAATCAAGTCTGAATCTTTTGTTCTGAGTGTTGTAGGAAAGTACACCATGTGTATAGTCCTCCCAGAGTCGACTGTAGGATGGATTAAGAAGAACTGTTGGAAACTTTGACTCAGGGAGTGTGCATTCAAAAGATTCCCGGGCCAATGAACATTCTGCACCCAGACTTTGAAGTTTACTGAACTGCCCAGCATAAGGAAGACAGAAGCTGCAGGGAGCTCGAGAAGTACCTATAGGTATACAAAGAACTACTATTAGGTATTTTGGAGTTGGAATGTGTAACAAGTGGATGGGAAAGAAAAGAAGAGACGGGACCAAATGAAGCTTTGTGAGTGAGTGTAGCTGGCAATAGAGTTGGGAGTTTTTATTTTATTTTTATTTTTTAGATAGAGTTTTGCTGTGTCATCCACGCTGGAGTGCAGTAGTGTGATCATGGTTCACTGTAGCCTCGAACTGCTGGGCTCGAGCAGTTCTCTTGCCTCAGCCTCATGAGTAGCATGACACCACACCTGAATCATTTTTATTTTTATTTGCTGTAGATATGGGATCTTACTATGGTTGCCCAAGCTGGGCTCAAACTCCTGGCCTCAAGTGATCTTCCCGCCTTGGCCTCTTGAAGCACTGAGAATATAGACATGAGCCATCATACCCAACCAGATTTTAATGTTTTTAAATTAAGAAATAAATGGAACTTTAAGAGTCTGCCATTATTGTATGTTAGGTATTATCCTAAGCACTTTTCTTGTATTAATTCATTTAATCCTCACCACAATTCCATTAGACAGCATTATCATGCCCAGTTACAAATAAAGGAAGGGAGTCAAGTTCGGAGAAGTATAGTACCTTGTTCAAGATCCATAGCCTACGTCGTCCAGGCTCCTGCAGGAACTACTCTTTCCACGTGGAATATTTCAACTGTATAGACAAGTACAGACACTGGTGTAGGAATCACACGGGCCTCCGGTCCTGCACGCTGTCATTTAGAGAAATACAGCTTCGCAAACACGGTGGCCCCCGAGCTCTTCTTCCTACTTTTGTGCTCCCTTTCTCTCTGTGATTTTTCTGGCATGAGATCTGGTTCAGCTTTTGGTAGAGGGTCTGGGTTTGCTTTCTCATGCCCATCCCCGGCCTAGCTTACTTAAACAGCAGTTCTGAGAGAAGCAGCTTCCTTTGGCCTCTTTTCTGGAGCCCAGAGCCTTACCTCAACTGTGTCTCCTAGCCAGTGAGCCAACCTTTGGCCCCCAACATGGAGTGGATCTTTTAGCCCTCATTTCATCCTCATTTTCCTGAAAATGCTCAACAACCAGCCCTCCGCCCCCCCATTCCCATCCTCTGTTGGTCCTAGTGACTTGCATCCCATAGTTTTAGCTCCTTCCCCACCGTGAGCCCTATGGGAAAACCAGAAGGGTGATACAATTTGAGGAAGAGGAGGCTTGTCAGCGCTACCCTGGCTATTGCGTATTCTTCCTTTGATGGTCGTCAGTAGGTGGCGCAACTGAGCACCTTCTGATCCCCTGCTCACTGCTCAGGTGTAACGTCATGGAGAGACTTTGACCAGGCTCTTAGATTTACTATGCAGCCCTCTTTTGGCCATGGGCATCTTGCTTATTTTTATTTCTATTTTTAAATTTATTTTAAAGATGTGGGTACAATTCAGGATTAGCTATACAAGTGGTCATCGTACAGGTAAAGTTTGGGCCTCCCTTTTTACCCTTATTGATGTTGTGTCTCCCCTCCCCTTATTTTTTTTCTGAGTCGTTTTTTTTTTTTTTTTTTTTCTATTTTCAACAAGAAAACATTTTCTCTTACTTCACAAGAAATTAGGTTGGTTGTTTTGGGAAGGGTACATGAACTTTTTTTAAACACTTAAGTAATATGATGTTGAAATGCAAGTTTTCCTGCCACCTCAAGGAAAGGAAAGAAGGGATCTACTTTAGGCTTAGTTATTTGTACTGTTAGAACAATTTAAAGGAATTTAGAAAGATGTGGATTGCAACCTATAACCCCCAAAATGTATGCTTATCGTAAGTAGAAAAAAAAGATGGAGTCTCTGCTATAATGTATCCTCTGATTTATTCAACAATTATTTATTGTTTACCTCTTGCCAAACATTGGCAGGTATGGTGGATATAGCAGTAATAAAAACATAAAATTCTTACCCTCATGGAACTTCTAGCAGGAAAAACAGACAATAATAAAATAAGTAAGTGTATGTGTGTGCATGCAGATAGGGATAGGTAGATAGATAGATAGATGATAGGCAGATAAAATGTTAAGTAATAAGTATAGAAAAAATAGTGAAGGAAATAGAAAATAATAGTTTTTTTAACCAAAAAATTTAACTCTATTTCAAAGAGCATAGTATCAGTATGTAAGAAGATATATTACTCTACATACAATCATCAAAATAAGATTACGGCATCCAAACTACATAGCCACTGAGGGCCCCTCCATGCTTGGACTCTGACACATTTGAGAAAGTGGGCATCTGAATAGCAGGAAGAGCTGGGCCCCCTTGGCAATGGGAGCCCACTTTCTGCCCTCACAGGTGACCCTCTTTATGATCTGCCACATCCCTGACCCTTCTCCCCTCCAGTCCCTGCCGTAGAACTGACCATGGTAAAAAGAGAAAAACAAGAGTTCTTCACACTCAGGGAAGGGAAAGCTCTGGAAATATTTGATGGTAGACCTCTGCCCTCACTGGTAATGTTAGCAGTAGAAGTGAAAGTGATTTTTATTCTCCAGGAAAGGATTTTGATGCGTGCGTGTGTGTGTGTGTGTGTGTGTGTGTGTGTGTGTGTGTGTGTGTTTGTCTAAATGGGATAAGCATGGAGGTCAGCCCATCCTAGGAATATGGCAAGTCAGAAATGAGCTTTTTGGTAATATCAAAAATTCAAACAAGGATTACTTCTCTAATGTAATTGCCATAAGCATTTATAAAATTAATATTGCAGATCATGTACAGACTGTCCTCTCTAGTTTACTAATAAAAGATACTCATAAATTGGGATATAACTCTAAGAATGTCCCCCTATCTGCTATTAAAGAGAAAAGCTACATGTATCATTTTTTCTTTTGTAGGATCTTCCTTTAAGCAGAGCCCGTACAAATCTCTTGTATGCAATATTTTTAAAGGGTCTACATGGGCATGGCTTTATAGAGTCACAGTTAAGTGGACTGAAGGCCTAGTCATCTCAATACAGAATGGAAAGCAAAACATTGTATTTGAAAAATTGCATTTTGGACTGGGAAGTATTTAATCCCTAGAGTTAAACTGCTTTACAGCTGATTTGTTCCTGGATGGTGCCTCTAGAAAGGAATGGATACTTGATTCAGTTCCCTAAATAACTCCACATTCTGGATTAAAGCATGGTAATTGATTTAAAGATGTGACTTCTCAGTTGAGATGGAAATATAGGGGGTAGTATGTACTGACGTGGGTTGGAAAAGGGGACATTGTGACTACAAATCAGTTGGTTTTGTGGAATTTCTACTTTTCACTTTTTGGTACCTGAAATGTTTCAGTCATTAGGCATAGCTCTTTTCAGACACAATCATGATCACTTGCTGATATGACCCTATCGAGCCATATTTAATATTTGACAGCACTGACAGCCACTGTGAAACTCCTAAAAGCTGCCCTTGATAGGTCAAGCTTGTGGGACTAGCTTAGCTTAAAACCTTGGGTCCCCACATTCCAAAAACAGAAGGAGGGAGTCACCAGTCGCAAACGTGGTTTCAGTTAAACTAGCCTTGAGAATTGTTTGTGTGTTTCTGAGTTTGTATTTAAAGACACAGAAAACAGTCTTGGTCACTTGACTCGTTTAAATGGTCACGAGTGTTTATTTTTTCCTAGATACCCACAGATGCTTCTGTCTTCATCTGAAGTTTCCTCTGTCATTAGAATAGCACTGTCTTGTACAGAGCACATGTTTTCTGAGGTTTAAAGAAGACGTAGGCCTCATTGGTGCTTTTTAAACTTTCAGATCTGGATTGCGGGGATAAACTCTGAAGCTTGAATTGCCCTTGTTCTGCTGGAGAAAAGGATTTCTGATTACAGTACTTATCAGCAATTGGAGTGCTGAATCAGTTGCAGAAATTCAAAATAGCATGCAGACTGGAACATACTTGTGTTGAGAATAGACCTTCAGGGAGGCAGCCTTGGGAGATAACAGTTCTATATGTTGCTCCTTTCTATACTCACTGTTGTGGTACACTGGGGCACGGAGGGTGGAGTCCAGGCAGGATTTATGCATCTCCTAGATGTTCAGTGAGCTGAAATCCTACTACTTCAAGTGCATGCATCGTGTTTAAACACAGCATACCTTGAACCTGGCAGTGATCCTAGCATTAGTGATACAATCACTAATATGTAAGAGCACCATCCCATTTTTTAAAAAGTATTATTTTTTGTAGACATGGGATCTTGCTATGTGGCCTAGGCTGGACTAAAAACCTTGGCCTCAAGTGATCCTCCTGCCCCAGCCTCTCAAAGTGCTGGCATTAGAGGTGTGAGCCATTGTGCCTGGCCTCCATTTTTATGGCTCATATTTTATTGTTTGTTGAGTATCTACCACTGTGCTTTTGTGAAATTACTAAAATACCCAGAATTGTTTTCTATATTATGCATTGCTGTGGTTCTAAATCAGGCAAAGAGTGACTTAAATGTGGACCAGTTTGATTTTTAATAGTAAAAGTGTAGCCGAATTTTAGGGTCAAACTGACACTAAATTTTTTCTATAACTTACCTATAACTTTTAAGAATAAGACAAGTGTTTCCTTTAAAAATTAAAAATTAGAAGCCATTTCTGTAGTGAGCCATAAAAGAGTATTTTAAATTCCAAAATTTTTCTCTGTCACACGAAAGCATTTTAGCATTTGTCTTTTAATTTTCAAGTCTCTTTTTCAGTCCTTCTTTTATTGGGTAATAGCATTTTAGGTACTAACTTTAAAAGTTTTTTTAAAAAAGTTTATGTTTCATTTGAAAGCTATTACTTGTTTATTGAGAAAAGATGGGAAACAGAGAAAAGAATAAAGAAGAATATAAATCATCTGTAACCTTGTAATCCAGAAACGTCCATAGTTGGCATTTTTGTATAAAGCCTTTTAGTCTTTTTACTTTTTCCTGTGATGTATACAAATACACAGTCACGTGATTTTGTGTGATTCACTGCAGTGCAGGAGTCAGAAACAAGAAAATGTAGACAGCAGTACCAAAAAGGTGAGATGAATTATCAGGAAACTGGCAGGCTCTGGAATAATGCTGCCTCATATTTACCGTGGCAGAATCTCACAGACCGCCCAAAGACCTGCCTTAGGATTTGTATCTAGGTTGAGAGTTGACGTTCTGGAAGCTATTTTTTTTTTTTTTTTGAGTTGGGGTTCTTATACTGTTGCCCAGGCTGGCGTATAGAGGTACAATCATGGCTCACTTCAGCCTTGACCTCCTGGGCTCAGACAGTCCTTCCACCTTAGTCTCCTGAAGAGCTGGGTCTACAGGTGCGCAACACCACACCTGGCTAATTTTTTGATTTTTTTTGTAGAGATAGGATCTCACTGTATTGCCCAGGCTTGTCTTGAACTCCTAGGCTCAAGCAATCCTTCTGTCTCAGCCTCCCAAAATACTAAGATTACAAGCATGAGCCACAGTGCCTGACTTGGAAGATATTTTGACTGGATAAATTTTCCAGCCCAATAGGTGACTCCACAATCCTCCGGTTTAATAAAGCACTTTCTTTTTTTTTTTTTTTGAGTTGGTGTCTC
>NW_007251295.1:289924-369163 GCF_000164805.1 Carlito syrichta
CACTCCCGGCCACTGCAGCCTCGACCTGCTGGGCTCCGGCGATCCTTCCGCCTCAGCCTTCCAAGTAGCTGGAACTACAGGTGTGCGGGCGATCCTTCCGCCTCAGCCTTCCAAGTAGCATGCCACCATGCCCGGCTAATTATTCTTTATTTAAAAAATTCTCTATTTTTTTAATAAAGAATAATTAGCCGGGCATGGTGGCATGCACCTGTGGTTCCAACTCCTTGGAAGGTTGAGGTGAAAGGATTACCTGAGTCCAGCAGGTCAAGGCTGTGGTGGCCGTGAGCGTGCCACTGTACTCCAGCCTGAGTGATGGAGTGAGACAACTACCCCCCCCCAAAATATATATATATTGGTATGGGCAACTAACAAGACTTGAGGGATCTTTAGACCTGCTCACCAAACCATGGACTTGTTAATTCAATTAGCGAATGTGTGGAGTCACCATGGTGTGGCAGGCAGTGTTCAGACTCAGGAAATCCTAGGAGAATAAAACGTTTCTGTCCTTATGGAACTTACATTTTAGTGAGCAATGATAAGAAGTAAAGAGGAAAACGACTGTCGCCTGTAGTGGCTCATGCCTGTAATCCCAGCACTTTGGGAGGCTGAAGCGAGAGGGTTGCTTGAGCCCAGGAATTTGAGACCAATCTAGGCAACATAGTGAGACTTGGTTTGTAGAAAAAAAAAAAAAATTAGCCAGGTGTGGTGGCATGCACCTGTAGTCCCAGTTCCTCACGAGGCTGAACTAGAAGACTTGTCTGAGGCCAAGAGGTTGAGGCTGCAGTGAACTGGGATCATGCCATTGCATTGCAGTCTTGGGAAGAGAGCAAGACCCCAATTCAAAAAAAAAAAAAGGAAGAGAAGGAGAAGAAGGTGGCTGTTAATAGTAGGTAACTAGGAGACCTCTTCAGATTGAGTAGACAGGAACTGCTCCTTCAGATGACTTAATCTTAAACCTGATTATCAAAAAGTAGTAGGCTATACAAATATCTGAGGAGCAAGCATTTCAGGGAAAAGGAACAGTGAGTGCTAAGCGTGCAGAGACCTGTGTGGAGCCTTGTGAGTGATCTCTCTGAAGAAAAGTAGGATAGAAGCTGGAGTGAGACCATGGAGCCTCTGGGGAGGAGTTTGGGATTAATTACACTCCCAGTGGGGGGCCACTGGGGTGTTTGAGGGGTCTAACTAGCCATTTAAAAATAGCACACTGGCTCTGACATGGAGAGACGGGGTCACTAAACTGATAATAGAGAAATGTGGATTTGGCTTGTTGCAAATGAAGAGTCAAGGCTTGGTGAAAAATGGAGAAAGGACACTGATGATTTTTTGATGAATTCTTGGTTTGGGCTTAACCAGTTAGGGGATGGCTGAGCCATTTACTGAGAGGGAGAGGCTGGGGAGGAGCAGGCTTCAGGTTTATGTCAGGGGTGTCCAACCTTTTGGCTTCCTTGGGGCATATCTAGTATGTGGGTCACACATAAATGATATGGTATAGCTTGAACTGTACACATAATAAGACTTCTTTTTTTATTTGAAGTTTAGAAAAATGAGAACAGTATAAAACTAGTGGAAAATTTGACTTTGTTTTTGTAAAACTAACCTGTCAATGTCTGGTTCGATAAAAGCGGTCACAATTCTTAGTGAACTCCCAAGGTGCTTGGCAGAAATGTTTGAATTTTGCTCTTTGTGTGCTTCATAATTGCAAACAGCTGCCAAAATGTATGTGCCAAAAAAGCAATGTCACAAATAAGACATGATTGTGAACTTCAAAAATGGAATTACGCACGGGGTCACCAAGAAAATAAATGCTAACAAAAACATGAGATTAAAAAGATTTTGTGGGGCCTATAGCTGTTCTGGGTTGCATGTGGCCCATGGGCCACTGGTTGGACATGCCTGGTTTATGTGATGTTTAAAATCTTCCTTGACACCCCTGTGCTATCCTCTGACTGTCATATGTGCAAGCCTGAAGCTGATGGAAGAGAATGGTGCTTGTAATTTATGTTTGGAGTCACCTGTATGTGGATTGGAATTAATGCCCCAGGATCAGGCCACATTGCTCAAGGTGGCATAGACGCTCCAATTTCTTCAACATTTGGAAGCAATTTTATTATCCTGCCATAGGATTTTGGATGACCCAGAATCTGACAGTTCCTTGCGCTGCTGCATTTTCTGACTTCTGATATCATTCAGAAAAAAAAGGAAAGAAGTTAGTATCTGTTGAAGGTCTAATGTGTTTGGAGAATTGAGCATGGCACTTTTTTATATGTTGTCTCATTTAATCTTCACTATTAATTCTTGCCTTTAAAATATGAAGAAACTCGCTCACAGTGAACCATGTATACCCACAGGCAATGTGACTGAGCTGTGGTCCAGGTCTCTTGGGGTTCTTTGCTTCCTTGTGTTTGTGGTTGGCAGAATCGCAATATTTTCTTTTGGTAGCTCTTGCAAATTATGTGCAGTTTTAAAGTGCATACAGCATCTCCCCTATATATCTTAAAGCTATCAAAGCTGTATTTGGCAAAGACAAGAAAGGTCCTCTTTTTGTTTTTTTTTTTAGATTTTAAGGAGGGAGTTAAAGTACTCTTATCTCTCTCCTGTTGTGCCATTCTCTTTTCACAACTTCCAGAAACTTCCAAGTCTACTGTGGGAAAGAAAAGTTTCCTCACCCATCACAGAATTCATAGTTGAGACTCCTATGGCAAAGTATGAATTAACAAGACAAAAACATGCAAATGTACTGAACAGAAAGTTTTTGTGACGCAGGAGCCTTTAGAAATGAAAACCCAAAGAATAGGGGAACCTATGTTTGTTTTGTTTGTTTATTTTTTTCCCAGTGGTTTTTACTCACAAGATTATATAGCCATTACCACTATCTAATTCTAAAACATTTTTCATCACTCCCCACTCCTACCTCTCCTCAACCCCTAGCAACCATTCATCTACTTCTTGTCTCTATAGATTTGCCTATTCTGGACATTTTATATAAATTGAATCATACACTCTATGGTCTTTTGTGTCTGGCTTTTTTTCACTTAGCATAGTGTTCTCAAAGTGTATCCATGTTGTAGCGTGTGTCCGTGTTTTGCTTCTTTTTATTGCTGAAGATTATTTAATTATATGAATAAAACCTATGTATTTTTATGAACAGGCTCACAGAAGGATGATTGGAAGGCAAAAGGATGTGACCCAATAGTGCTGAACTGGGGGAACTTAGGAAGCTTGTTAGTTCAGATTCTTCTTGGCATCTCTGTGTCTTTGAGGATAAGGATGTTTCTTTCCTCTAGGTATAGGGAAGCCACCTCCGGAATGAAAGATCTGATGGCCTATGCTTTAGAGGAAGGTCAGATAATTCTTTTATGGCCTGCTTTAAGGGAGAAGGGTGGGAGAGGTCAGAGAGATTTTTCTGCTTCTGCTGTTTCCTCAAATGCCAAGGTGCCATGTTTCGGAGTATCCTGAATCCCCTTCTGTTGTATAGCTTATATTTATGAGAATACATTTTTAAAAACTCAGAAACATGCAACAAATATTGTTTTGTAATGTTTTTGTTTATGTAAAAATATATCTTTAAAAGAATTTTATTTTAAAGATGTGGGGTATAATTCAGGGTCAGGTATACAAATGTTCATTATGCAGGTACCCTTGTTGATGAGGTTTGCCCTCTCAGCAATTTCCCACTATTGCTAATCTCGCCTCCCCCTTCAACTGGCAGTTTCCCACTACTGCCAATCCCTTTCTTATAGTATTATGATAATTGTTCAAGGTCCACTTATGAGTGAGAATATTTGGTACTCAGTTCTTTGTTTCTGTGATAGATCACTCAGTATGATAACCTCGAAGTCCATCCAAGTTGCTGTAAAGTTCACAATTTTGTCTTCTTTATGGCTGCATAATATTCCATCATGAATATGTACCACATTTTTTTAATCCAGTCCAGTTTTGATGGGCAGCATGGTCCCATGTTTTTGCTATTGTGAATAATGCTGCAGTAAACATCCATGTGCAGGTATCTTTTTCATAGAGTGATTTGAGTTCCTCTGGGTATATTCCCAGAAGGAGGATTGTGGGGTCGTATGGAAGGTTGATTTTTAGATCTTTTAGGAATTGCCAAACTGTTTTCCACAGATGTTGTACTGGTTTACACTCCACCAATAGTGTAGAAATGTTCCCTTTTCACCATATCCTCTCCAGCATCTGTTGTTTTTTGAGTTGTTGATGATGGCCATCCTTACTGGAGTTAGGTGGTCTCTCAGTGTGGTTTTAATTTGCGTTTCTTTGATGACTAGGGAGGCTGAGCGTTTTTTCATATATCTGTTAGCTTCTCATATGTCTTCTTTTGAGAAGTGTCTATTCATATCTTTTGCCTGCTTTGTAATGGGGCATGTTTTTGGCATGTTTAAGTTCCTTGTAGATTTTAGTTGTTAGGTCTTTGCCAGATATACAATTGGCAAATATTTTTTTCCAAGTCTGTGGGCTTTTTCCCTTCTCTTGATGATTTCTTTGGTTTTACAGAAGCTTATCAGTTTGACAAGGTCTCGCTTGTCTATCTTACCTCTTATGGCATGGACACTTAGGGTTCTGATCAGGAATTGCTTGCCAGTTCTAATTTCCATGAAAGGTTATCTCCTGCATTTTCTAAGCTTCTTAAAGTTCGAGGTTTTACATTTAAGTCTTTGATCCATTTGGAGTTGATTTTTGTGTATGGTGATAGATAGGGTCTTGTTTTTATCTTCTGCATGTGGCCAGCCAGTTTTCCCAGTACTATTTACTGAATAGGTTTTCCTCTCCCCAGTGGTTGGTAGTGGAGGCTTTGTCGAAGATGAGTTGGTTGAGAAATTGAGGTTTTGCTTTCGGAATCTCTGTCCTGTTCCATTGGTCTATGAGCCTGTTCTTGTACCAATACCAGGCTGTTTTGGTTATTGTAGCTTTATAATAAAGTTGAAAATCTGGGAGTGTGATACCTCCCTCTTTCATTTTTTTTTAAAAAATTTTTTGCGAGATATTTATTATAAGTTACAAATAGTAGCTTTACAATGGAGAAATTTGGCATATACCACCTTATCTAAGTAATCAAGGTTAACATGCCAGTAAAAGCACATTGATGTCATGTACTCCCAATATAAGGCATTGAAAAGGGCACAACATCAGTTTTTTGGTATTCTTTTTTAAAAAAATTATATATTTTTTAAATTTTAAAATTGTGGGATACAATTGAGGATTAGGTATACAAATATTCATTGTGCAGGTACCCTTTTTGATGAGGCGTGCCCCCCCAAAACAGATTTTTTTTTGCTGAGGGTTGTTTTGGCTATTCGTGGCCTTTCATGTTTCCATGTGAACTCCTGTGCTGTCGTTTCCAGGTCTGAGAAGAATGCTGCTGGTAATTTAATGGGTATTGCTTTAAATCTGTCAATTGCCTCGAGTCGAATGAACACCTTAACAATGTTGATTTTTCCAATCCATGAGCATGGAATATTTTTACATTTGTTTGTGTCATCTTTGATTTCTTTGAGCAGTCTTTTGTAGTTTTCGTTGTAAAGGACTTTCACATCTCTGGTTAGGAAGATCCCAAGGTATTTCATTTTTTGTGTGTGGCTATTGTGAATGGGGTTGTGTTTTTTACTTGGGTTTCTGTTTCTTTATTGTTGGTGTATAGAAATGTAACTGTCTTTTGCACATTTATTTTATACCCTGAGACTTTGCCAAAGTCTTTTATCAATGTAAGGAGATTTTTGACAGATTCTCTTTGGTTTTCGAGGTATAGAATTATGTCGTCTGCAAAGAGGGGTAAACATATATCTCAGATAGGTTTTTTTTGTTGTTGTTTGAATTTGAGGTCTCTCTCTGTTGCTTGAGCTGGAGTACAGTGGCACAAGCATGGCTCACTGCAGCCTTGACCTCCTGGATTCAGGCTATCCTCCTGCCTCAGCCTCCTGAGTAGCTGGAACTACAGATGTGTGCCACCACACCTGGCTTATTTATTTATTTATTGAGACAAGGTCTTGCTATGCTGCCCAAGCTGGTCTCGAACTCCTGGGTTCAGGCAATTCTCTTGCCTTGGCCTCTCAAAGTACCGAGATTATAGGCATGAGCCACCACACCTGGCCAATAGTTTTCATTTTTTGACCAATTTAGATTTATGATATTCTCTTTAATGATTAGTATTTTGTTTTTACGAGGGGGACCCCCCCCCAAAACCCAGAATTTATTTATAAAAAATTGTGTATTTATGCTTGCATGTTTAAACTTCAGTCATTTTCAAAATACTCTCCCTCTGATGCAATACACCTATTTTCCCACTATTCGAAACAATTTTTGAACCCATCAATTTTGATGCTTTTTAGTGCTTCTGCCATTTTTTTGTTTTACCTCTTCCACATCAGCAAAATGTTTCTCTCTGAGGACTTTTTTCATCCAGGGAAACAACAAAAAAAAATCACTCATGGCAAGATCAGGTGAATAGGGAGGGTAGGGCACGGGGTCATGCTGTTTTGGGGTCAAAAACTGCTGAACGCTCAGCGCAATGTGGGCAGGCGTGGTTGTAAATCACCTATCCTCTCAGGAAATGGGCAAAGGCATTGAAAGAATCTCAAAAAACCCCCAAACAAAACCAAACCCTGAGCATTTAACATAATACTATAAGAAAGGGATTGACAGTAGCCAGAAATTGCTGGGCAGGTGGGTGGGAGGGGAGCACGATGATATAACATCAATAAGGGTACCTGATCTCAAATCAGGCCAAGAGGAGACCAAAGGGAGGCCCAAACTACCTGTACAATGACCACTTTTATGTCTAATCCTGAGTTGTACCCCACATCTTTAAAATAAAAAAATAAAATAAAAATAATTCTTTGAAAACGAACACAGCCTTTCAAAACAACTCAAGCTGGTACACTGAGGCTGAGGAGTTCCTAGAACACTTACCTAGCAGGGGAAGCCTGTACCACAGGGGCATCCTCCAAAAAATAATTCCATTATTTTGGGGGTGGGTCCCCCCTCATTTGTTTAACCTACAATTTGTTTAATCAGGCCTCATGGGTGTTTAGATTGTTTCTAGCTTGTTTTTAAACCATTACAAACAAAGTGGTAGTGGGAAGTCATATATATTTATCTATATGAATATTTTTGCTTCATTATGTTGGTATCTCGGCAGGATAAATCCCTAGTATTATGATTACAAGGTCAAATGAATGCCTTTTAAAAACATCGGTAGATATTACTGAATTGATTCAAATAATATCACCAATTCATAATCTTATTATTAGCACCATCCCAACTTTATTCACAATGGCTTTTTCTTTACATTAAATATTTTTGCATATCAGATGAAGCATAATTTTATTCTGACTTCAGGTGTTGAGCCATGAGTAAGTAAGTGATTTCTTCTGTATTTTTACTGGTCACTTCTGTGAATTGTCCCTTCATACCCTTTGGCCTATTTTTAATTGGGTTGTCTTCCTTTCCTTATTCGTTTTCGGGAACCATTGATGTCATGAATATTAAAGCTTTACCTATTATGTATGCTTGCAAATACTTTCTCCTAGCCTATTATTTGTTTTAAATTTTATGTTAATTTCATTTGTTTAATTTTGTAATTTTAGTTTTAATTTTGTTTTGTTGTTAAGCTTATCATCCTTTTCCATTAGGGCTTTAGTACTTTGCCTGCGTTAGGATTCTTACCCTGAAATGACTGCCAGGGGGACAGACTTAGCTATATGGCATTGCCTATGTGTTTAAAACTGTATAGACTATAGTGACTGAAATTCCTTCCTTCCTTCCTTCCTTCCTTCCTTCCTTCCTTCCTTCCTTCCTTCCTTCCTTCCTTCTTTCCTTCCTTCCTTCCTTCCTTCCTTCTTTCCTTCCTTCTTTGAGGCACAGTCTCGCTCTGTCACCAGGCTGGGTTGCAGTGGCACAACCACAGCTTACTGCAGTCCTGAACTCCTGGGCTCAAGCGATCCACCCACCTCAGCCTCTTGAGTAGCTGGGACACCATGCTTGGCTAATATTTAAGGGTTTTTTTTTTTTTAGTGGAGATGGGGTCTTGCTATGTTGCCCAGGCTGATCTCAAATTCCTAGGCTCAAGCCATCCTTCTGGTTTGTCCACCAAAAACACTGAGATTACAAGTGTTAGCCACCGTGCCTGTTTATATTTTGGATTTCATTGACCTGCCCATGTCACGTACAAGAGACTCTCCCAGTGTCCTGTGCTTCTGACATTGGGGGTTATTGAGGTGGCTGTCAGGGGTTCACTATCTTTCCTGCACACCTCTGACATTTTCCTGGTTTGTAGTTCTTTCTTATTTTTCATTCTTTCTTGATGACTGTCTTCTTCACCATCAAAAGTTTTGTTTCCAATTGTGCCTTCTTTTCTTTTTTGAGTCGAGATCTCACTGTCACCCAGGCTGGAATACAGTGGCACAATCATGGCTCATGGCTCATGGCTCACTGTAACCTCAACCTCCTGGGCTCAGGCGATCCTTCTGTCCCAGCCTCCCAAGTACCTGGGACTACAGGCGCATGCCCAGCTAATTTTTTTATTTTTAATTTTTTGTGGAGACAAAGTCTCACTATGTTGCCTAGGCTGGTCTTTAACTCCTGGGCTTAAGCGATCCTCCGGTCTTGGCCTCCCAAAGTGCTGGGATTACAGGCATGAGCCACTGTGTGCTGCCTCGTTGTTCCTTCTTGACCCTGCATCCATGGTGTTAGACATTTCCTAGTCTGTCTAGATCCATCCCTAACACTCTCCTGTCCTTCATGACATTTTCCTGTTCCTTGTCAATTCTCAGGTATCGCCTATGCTTACATGAAAAGCCTGCCGATCCCAGGGTTATCTTCTCAACCTCTTGGGTGGTCAGCCTTGGACTGCCCAGGAAGTGTGAGTGTTTGGTGAATGTACACCTGCATGTGTTAGTGTGTGTCGTTATTTCTGAGTTCAGAGAGACCCCATAAATCTTTTATCTGCAGAGTTGTGGTTTTAATGCTGGCTTTCCGTTTTTTTTCCTGGGGCTATTTAGAAAACTTTAGTGCACATCTGCTCCGATTATCTATGCGTACATTGCTTATAAGAAGTTTTCAGTGTTTTTAAGTCTTTTCTCCCATATTTAGATTTTACACTATCTTTTAAAAATGATTTTGAGATGTGTAGTACACTGATTTGGTATAACAACTTCAATCAAAATGCTACAAAGAGGCTGTGATGAATGCTCGATTGCTCAGCCATGTTTATGTGGTATTTAATTTTTTTTTTTAAAGAAGCTTATGATATCAGGAACAAGGTTTGGATGAGGACAAGCGATTTTTGAAAAGTAAATCTGAAGGGATTCTCCCAGGCATTTTCCTCACCATACAGAATTCTATTTTTATGTTTTTCAGGACAGATTATATATTTTTTAAACAAAAACATCTGCCATAGGAATAAGGTGCCTGCTTTAAATGCCATGTGACTTGATGTTCAACTGTCAGTGGTTGGAAGATGTCAGACCTGCGTCAGCATAGCAGGTGGTCTCTGTAATCTTCAGAACTCTTGAAGGGTTTTGGGTTGAGCAACAAAGGCTTTATTAAGCTGGGCACAGTGACTCGCGTCTATAATCCCAGCACTTTGGGAGGCCTAGGTGAGAGGATTGCCTGAGCCCATGGGTTCGAGACAAGCCTGGGCAACTTGGCGAGACCTTATCTCTACAATAAATCAAAAATTTAGCTGGGCATGGTGGTGAGCGCCTGTAGTTCCAGCTACTTGGAAGGCTGAGACGGAAGGATTGCTTGAACCCAGCAGGTCAAGGCTGTGGTGGCCATGAGCATGCCACTGCACTCCAGCCTGGGTGACAGAGTGAGACTCCAACTCAAACAAACAAAGAAACAGACAAAAAACAAAGGCTTTGTTTTTCATGGAAAAAATGAGGGGGACCCCAAAAACCCCAGAATTTGTTTATTAAAAGTATTATATTTATTCTTACATGTTTAAACTTCAGTCCCCTTCAAAGTACTTTCTGTTTGATGCAATACACCTACCGAGATGCTTTTTCCACTGCTCTAAACAGTTTTTGAGTTCCTCAATTTTGATGCCTTTTAGCGCTTCTGCTATTTTTGGTTTCACCTCCTCCACATTGGCAGAATGTTTTTCTTTGAGGATTTTTTCATCCAGGAGATCAAAAAACAGTTGTTTGGGGTTGAGGTGGGGTGAATAGGGAGGGTGGAGCATGGGGTCATGCCGTTTTTGGTCAAAAACTGCTGAACACCCAGTGCGTTTTGGGCAGGCACACGCGTAAATCACTCATCATGAAATGGGCAAGTGCGTTGAAAGAATCTCCACACACACAAACACACACATTTCAGTGAAGCCAAACACAGCATCTCACAAAAATGCTAGCTGATACACTGATGCCGACAGGTTCCTAGAACACTTACGTAGCAGGAATACCTGTATCACAAAGGGCCCACCCTCCAAAAGATCATACCAGGTTTTTTGGGGTTCCCTCTTATAGGATCTCCTCTTCCATTTTCTGTTATTTCTGGGAGAATTTTTAATTTGCAGATTCTCAGGCAACAGATATATTTCTCTGAGATGTGGTCTGTGAGTCCACATTTCAAAGAAAATCAAGATCAAGAAGAATTGGTTACTGCTTTAGGAAAATTTGGTTTTGTCCAAGAACCTGACTCAGTCTCCATCTCCTAACAATCATGCCCCATTCTATTTAAGAGCCTTTCATTTTTATCTAACCATCAATCCAACAATAAGCTACTGCTTTGATGTTAGTATGTAGCATAGTAAACTTTCTATTTATTTATTTATTTATTTATTTAACATAACCAGTAGAAATATGTTTATGTTTTGACAGGACACTTCTTGTAGAACTAAGAGAAAATATTTGGACTGGCTTTAGGGATGGTTAACCCTTGCTGATGTAGCTAAATAAATTGCCCCTTTCTAAGTGTCACCCAAGAAGCAGCCGAGATGTTTGAAGTCTTTCTAGTTCCTAAGAACAAGTATTAAGGTCTAATTTTTTTTTTTTTTTTTTTTGAGTCAGGGTCTCACTCTGTTGTCCAGGC
This sequence comes from Carlito syrichta, assembly GCF_000164805.1. NCBI lineage: Eukaryota > Metazoa > Chordata > Mammalia > Primates > Tarsiidae > Carlito > Carlito syrichta. The sequence continues at coordinate 300,968 of NW_007251295.1, forward strand.
TGGCAAGTAATGGCATGATCACAGTTCACTGCAACCTCGACCTCCTGAGCTCAAGCAATCCTTTTGCCTCAGTTTCCCAAAGAGCTGGGACTATGAGCGGGTACCACCACGCCTAGCTAATTTTTTTTTTTTTGTAGAGATGAAGTCTCACTATATTGCCCAGCTGGTCTTGAACACCTCAGCTCAAGCAATCCTCCTGCCTCAGCCTCCCAAAGTGCTGGGGTTGGAAGTGTGAGCCACCACACCCTGTCAAGGTCTAATTTTTAAAAATGAGCTAAACAGTTTTTATAATTCATTTAAAATAATCACAGCTATCATATACTCATTCTACATTGGAAGAAAAAAATGTACAGAAACCTGGATCAAAGACAATTAAAAGAAAAATACGCCCAGTAGGATCCTTAGAGGCCAGGCTCATCTTCTGTCCATCTCCCCCTTAGTCTTTACTGCCCTTAACTATTTTTCATCCCACTCCCAATTTTGTTGTTAATTTTCATATACTTATCTGTCTTGTCATTTCCATCACATAGTATCAGTATCATACATAAAGTTTCTAAAAGCTAGAGCTGGTGTATTATAGACTCCGTGTTTGATAGAAAAGATCTTAGGGACCAATTTACTTGACTTCTTATTTTTGTAGAACAGAAAACTGGGGTCAAGACTGTTTAAAAGGCCTGCAGGCTGCCAGTTAATGGCCTAGACAGGACTTGCAGGTCATGATGCGAAGGGACCTGAAGGGGTCGCTGCTTTGCGGCGTGGGACCTGGTTTCAGGCCTTGGCTCCCCTATTTCCTTGGTGGAGTTCTTTACCTCGGTGAGTCTATTTCATCCACTCTATAATGTGGGATGGTCACGTATCTCCGCTTACTTCTCAGAGATATTATGAAGAATAAGTAAGGTAATAATGTCAATAGTCTTCAGTCTGGGTGCCCAGTAGAATCCCTGGGAATCTTAGACACGTAAATCAACAAATAAAATGGCCAGCCCCACCCCAAGGGATCCTGCTTTAATTGGCATGTGACATTACATTTTTTAGAAGATCGCCAAGTGCTTTTAATATACAGACCCAGTGGAGAACCATGAAAGAGCCTTGATAGATGGCAATGTTTTCTGTAAATAGAGCCCAGTATTTATTGTAGTTTGAGAATTTTCCCCTCAAATTTCCCGCACGATGTCATGTCACTGAATAAATGACGGAACAGGATATATTGACCTTTTTAAATGAATATCATTTATTGCAGACTATATTGTGGAATGGTGATGACATTGCCATTTCTGATGTTATATTAAGAGTAGAAAACTCTTTACATATTAGATGGAACTAAATTTAGAATTCGAAAATTAATTTTTATCCCTCCTCCCCACAGGATAACATTAAATAAAGCCAAGAGTCTACGTTGTTATGAATTTCTAGTATTTTATTTCCCAATTCTGACAATTATGGAAAAGAAACATTTGTTAAATATCAAATAGATCTTATTTAAAAAGAAACTGTTATGTGGAAAGGCTTTAACACAGCAGAAAAAAAGTCTCACATTTTAAAAATTACTAATTAATTCCTTTCACCCTTCCTTTGACCTAAATCCCCTTGTACAGATTTATCAACTTTGTAAACATATTGACTATGTGCACACGAGATTGGCAAATAACTTCCAGAATGTTACTGCTAACCAATTAGTTTTGAGAAGTCTTTCAGATATTCTTATCTTCTCTACAGGAGTGATTTAGTCAATGACCAAAAAAAAAAAAAAAAAAAATCAATGAAGTCCACATTGTTTGTTCTTTGGTGGGAAGAATCATGACTTAATAAGAGTGATGATCTCCATGGTTGATTGCAAGCACAGTCATTCATAAACTGGTTTTATTTGACTTTTAAGCCCTACTCCTGGCAAGGAATAGTTTTGTAGGTGAAGCCATCTCCTGTGAACAGCTGTTATATTTCATTTAAAAAATTCATATCTGTAGTAAGACATCCAGATGTTAATCAGTTTTTAAAAATACTTATTCTAAGAGGCTCTCCAGAAAAACTGGAATTGTATCTTATTGGAAGATAAAATAACATTTATGAATGCTAGATTAACTGGTTTATAAACTCACTGAACATAGAGAAAAATGCTCTTTGAGTCTGAGCAAAGTAGGAGGATGTTCAGTGACCTTCTGAAGTTCACCCAGTCAGTTAGTGACAGAGCCTGAAACAGAACTTTCTCTGCTCCCCTCCCCATGCCCCTGAAACTGCAAACAGATGCTGTTGTCCAACTGCAACACCCATAAACTAGAACTCTTGACACCCATCGTGGACCAAGGACCAAAATGGGTGTTTGGTTTGTGGTGAGAATTAAACAAACATACCAATTACTTATGCCCTGACAGTTTTAGAAAACTTTCTTTTCCTTCCTTTTTGACAAACGTTGCCTGCATCATTTGACACTTTTTCCACATAGAAATGAAATTGCTTTCAAAAGTGACTTTTTCAGTCACTTAGATTTACTCTCATCTGTGGAAGCTGGCAAGAAATCAATTCCCATTTTTCATGTACCTTTTTGCTGAAAAAATGATCTTGCAGAGGACCTGAACTCTTTTATTTTTATCCTGCTAATGCACAGTTTAGGGATCTGTGTCCCAAAGCAGATGCTTTCACAAAAGAATGAGAATGATATTCTTGTGTGACCTTAACCTGGTCATGGTTATGACCTTGTATGTTAAAATCTGCCTCAAAGTGACCTTTGTTGCAGAGAATTATCAGGGCACCAAGTGTGCTTGGTACTACTGAAGGTGATTTTGCTCCTTGATCCTTTCAAAGGACAGAGCTAAGAAATATATGCAGGTATACAAATGTGTTCATATAAACATGCAAATACACATACAAAAATACATGTACATGAGTGTGTGTAGGTTACATTTTATATATACGTTGCAGTCATGTGCCATATAATGACATTTCAGTCAACAGTGGCCACAACTATAATCCCGTGAGATTATAGTACCATATTTCTACTGTACCTTTTCCATGTTTAGTTATGTTTAGGTACATTCATAGAAGCATGTTTTTCAGATTTATAGCCTATGAGCTGTAGGTGTGCAGTAGGCCATACGGCCTGCATTTGTGTACGTATACTCCATGATGTTCACACAACAAAATTACCTCATGGCATATTTCTCAGAATGTTTCCCCCTGCTTCAGAGACAAGTGACTGCATTACTTTCTGTTTCTGTTCTCCTTCCTATTCTTACTGATTTAATTTTAAATATCTGGGATACTAAGAGAGGTGCCACTTCCTTTCTTATCCTTTCTACTTGATTCTTTCTCATTCTTATAGATAACCAGATCATTGTTTTCTGGTTTATCTTCTTGTGTAATGATAAACAGATATTTGTAAATGTAAACATTTCTCATCCTCTTCTGACACAAAAGGTAGTAGCACGCTCTACGTGCCTACTTATGCCTTTACCTTACTAATATCTCCTGTAAATTACTCCATATCAGTTCATAGACATCTTCCTCATTATCTGTTGTACTTACATAGTCCTCCTTTGTATGTATGCATTGATTATTTTATTCAACCAGCCTCTCATTCAGCATCCTTTTTACCCCACGTGCCAATGGAAGAGTTTAGCATGATGTGGGAGAGTTGGAAGAAGGAAAAGAAGACAAGAAACAGCACAGTCATCATAGGAACCTCAGAAACATTATGCTAAGTGAAAGAAGCCAAGTAGTAAAGACTGCATGTTGTAAGATTTTATTTATGTGAACTATCTAGAAAGGCCCATCTATTGAGAAAAAAAGTAGGTTAGTGGTTGTCCAAAGGGAGTGACTGGGAATGGAATGAGGGATGATAGAAATGTTGTATAACTAGATTGTCACACAGTTCTGCAAATATACCAGTCATTGAATTGTACATTTTAAACAGTTGAGTTTTATTGCATAAAAATTACACCTCAATAAAGTGTTATAAAGAATCAGCATCGAGTGGCAGGTATGACATTCCTAACAGAATGTGATTATCTCTGATTCAAACAGGGTTGAAAAATTAAACCCTATTAGATGTAAGATGTCATACATATTTAATAGAAATCTTCTCCCAAATGGTATATACTTTCTATTATGTTATTTCAAAACAAAAATGTCTTTTTTTTTTTTTTTTTACAGTATTTTCTACTTGAGGGATTTAGTGAACTTATAACCATTAAGGAAATTTACTTATGTTAAACTGATTATAGCAGAAAGGATTGATTTAATCCTTTTAAAGTGATGAATTCTGAAGGACTTTATAACCACTTTGTTAGCCTTTCATTTTACAGATGAGACTCTGTTGAGTTTTAAAATTCTAATTATGTAATAAAATTAGGACTATAGTCCCCGACTCATCTGTTCTGCTCTTTAAATATTTATGCTACTTGGTTAGGCAACCATTAAAGTGATAATTATTAAGACTGTGTAGCAACTTGGAAAGCTGTTATAATAAGAATAAAAAATGCAGAGTGCCAAATGGCTTCAATATCATTTCAAACAGTGCAACAGACTTGGGTACGTGTGGAGTTCTGAAGCACGGCAGACAAAACTAACATTTGTGTTATGTGAGGGACTGGTAGGTATTTCTCCCTTGATATTCTTGGATGTTGCAGCATTGTATCCAAATGAATCTGTGTCCTGGAAATACTAAGGCTACCATAAAGGAGAATGTAGAATCAAAGGGATTATGCATATATTGACAGCTACGTGAATCTGTAACCCATAACCTGCATTTTGCAGACTTTGCTTAGGAACCTTCAGCACCAGAAATGTATGATTGAGGTTGTATCATCCTAAGCCACTGAAATTCTTCCCTTGTTTACCTGCGTTAAAGCCATTCTTACTTTGTTTTATGGAGTCTACCAATATGGGTGGTGAATGACTTTTTTATGGGGAGTGTTGATCGCTGCTAACCATTTTTACTGGAGGCAGAACATGAAGAAATTGGCTTGTACTGCTACATAAGTGATTTAAATGAGACTGGGAGAATATTTTGTCCCATCATTGGTGACTTTTACTCATTGGGATGAGTTACAAAGAATGAAGAAGGGTGCTTCTTCTCTGGTTGGCTTGATAACTACAAGGGATTGTCTACTTTCAGGTTTGAGAAAGACAAAAGTGGGTCAGATGACTCTTGGGATTACATGGGACTGAATTTTTCCATTTGATGCTATCTAAATGGCTTTTCTATGTGGCAGAGAGCAGTCAGGGAGAAAGTATAAAGTGGCTGCATAAACAATTTAAGGCTGGGCATGGTGGCTCACACCTGTAATCCCAGCACTTTGGGTCGCTGAGGTGGGAGGACTGCTTGAGCCCAGGAGTTCGAGACCAGCCTGGGCAACAAAGCCAGATCTTGTCTCTACAAAAAATAAGCTGGGTGTGGTGGTGTTCGCCTGTAGTCCCAGCTACTCAGGAGGCTGAGGTGGAAGGATCGCCTGAGCCCGTGATGTCGAGGCTGTGGTGAGCTGTGATCATGCCACTGCACACTAGCCTAGGTGACAGAGTGAGACTCTGACTCAAAAAACAAAAAGGAAAAAACAGCTTAAGCAGTGTATTGTTTTAGACCCTGACTTTGCCAAGTATATTGCAATCATATTTTGCTTGTCCACTATAACACATGATGCAGGCATCTTAGCCATGGCTGAGTCAGTAAGATACGTGTGAAGCTAATGGATATTTAATATATTGTGTAAACACACTCCTTCACTGAGGGATTAGGTTTCACCTTCTAAAGTGTTTGGGTTTTTCTGTATTAGGCTTGCTAAATGGTAGGTGGTACTTATTAATTAATAGCTCAAGTAACTGATTCCCCTATATATCACTGTGTTTTCCTGCTAGGATGTTGAGTTGTTATAGCCATAGCAGTTCCATTTCAGGGAAGGGAAAAGGAGCTGGGAACAGGAGAGAAGGGGTGTGTGAACCAAGTAGAGGACACTGTGTCAGATATATAGACAGTCCTTGCTGCCAGATCTCAGATGATCGTTAATTCAGTTTTCCACTTTGGTTTAAAGAAATTTTTCATTCTCTTTTCCCAAAGACACATCTTTCTAAATAAGATCTCTTATCCAACCAATCCTCTGCTCAGAAGTATCAAGTGAATCTCTCATTGCTAGTAGATCAAAACTTTATTATATACCGGCATCCTCAGCCCCCACAGCCTAGTCTTATCTAGCTCAGGGAATCATATATCCTGTCAATTCCCTTTTGAGTCACTCTTCCAAAGATGGAGGCTCCTTTTTTCCCTTTTCTCTGATTATACTCCACTCCTACTCTTTCCTGTCCCAATTCTTCACTGATGCTATCTTATTACTACATTTTTCCCTTTCCAGCCTTTTCTATGGTGTATTCTCCTTTTCTATGGTCTCCCATAGTATTTCTGTGTTTACTTTTGACTTGGCATTTATTCGTAAAGAGTTCAATAATAATAAAACTAGAGTAGTGTCTTAGTTAGCTTGGGTTGCTGTAACAAAATGCCATAAACTGGGCAGCTTAAACAATAGACATGTATTTCTCACAGTGCTGAAGGCTGAGAAGTCCAGGATCAAGGTGCTGACCAATTCACTTCCTGGTGAGGGCTCTTTTCTTGACTCACAGATGGCTGCCTTCTTGGTGTATCCTCAAATAGCAGAGAAAGAGAGAGAGGGAGAGAGAGAGAGATCTTGGGAACCCTACTTGCATGATCTCATCTAAACCTGATTACCTCCCAAAGGCACCACCTCCAAATATCATCACATTGGGGGTTAGGGCTTCAGGAGTGAATTTCAGGGCAATAAAAATTCAGTCCATTACAAATAGCTGCCATTTATTGTGTTGATGATGTGCCAGACATTGTTTTCAGCACTTTACATGATTATCTCATTTAATCCTCACTTTATTTCAAGAGGTAAAATATTATTGTCCTCGTTTTATAGATAAGCACAGGAGACACAGAGAAGTTAAATAACTTGCCCAAATCATAGAGTTGTCAGTGGAAGATCTGAAATTCTATCCCAGGCGGGATCCAGACAATGTTCTTAACCACAGCTCTAAATTGCCACTAATAAATATCCTCTTAGATGTTTCATTTTCTTAACATTTAAACTCCTTAAGGTCAAAGAAAAATATCCTTTTTCTTTACCTTGTCTCATGGCCCTGTGCCTGGAACAAGGAGATGATCTGTAAATATCTGTTTGTTTATTTATGTGTTCTATTGTCAGTGATCAGTGAAGTCCTAATAGGTTTTTCTGGGAATTTTGCTCAATGGCAGGTGAATTTAGTAACTTGTTTGAAACCAAATCTCAACTTTTGTTCTGTGCTTTAAAGTAAGCATTTTAAGTTTGTGTGTTTGTTTTCTTTTTTTTGTTTTTTTGAGTTGGAGTCTCACTCTGTTGCCCAGACTGGAGTGCAGAGGCTGTTCCCGGTCACCGCAGCCTCGACCTGCTGGGCTCCAGCAATCCTTCCACCTCAGCCTTCCAAGTAGCTGAAATACAGGCGCGCGCTACTACGCCCGGCTAATTTTTTGATTTATTGTAGAGATGAGGTCTCACCAAGTTGCCCAGGCGGGTCTCGAACCCGTGGGCTCAGGCAATCCACTTACCTCAGCCTTCCATAGCGCGGGATTACAGGCTGAGCCATCGAGCCCGGCTGTGTGTTTGTTTTCTTAAGCAATATTTTTATTACTTGAGTGTTTGATGTCGGTTAAAATGAGTAACGGCCACCTTCATCTTCTTTGAGGTATCAGATCTTGAAACTATACTTAATTTTGTACTTAAATCCCCTTGATTTCTTTGCGGGGAAAAACAGGCTCTTCAAGGAGTAAATTGTGAAGGTTGGTTATGCTGAAGTACCTTTAATGGGTATCCTATGCATACAGTGTTGAACTCTTGGATGAGCTTATCCTTCCTAGTAAAGACAAAATAGTTACCAAAAAAAAGAGCTAAAGCCTAATATTGTTGAAGTTTGTTTATTATATTTCTTTGATCGGTTGTTTATAACAGCATGCAGCTCGATAAGGTAGGTACTCAGAGCTAGATATTTTGAGTGCTCTGGTGCCTTTGTATTCATTGGTGGTCTTTGTGAAACAAAAGCTATTTCAGGTTAATATCATTTTAAAAGTACGTGGAAAGGTACTGCATAACTTGCAGAATTAAGGGGAAAATGACATCATTTGACAGTCTCAGGAAGAATAAGAATTGTGATAACTTTTGCATCTTAGGTGGCCAACCAGGAACAGCTCAGTTGTTGAAATGGCTCAGTTCTGTTTTCAGTCTATGTACATGCTCAGTATTCGTGTTTCTTGGGAGGGAATCAGATTTGCTCTAAGCTTGAGCCAGGTGTCTGTTCCTTGATGGGGTTGATGGATAGGCCACCCAAAGCACATGAAATGAAAGAGGAATATTGCCAAAGCAAAAAGTGGAGACACTGTTACCAAACAAGGCAAAAACAACAGACGCCTGCTTCTAGCAAGTGTCATCTCAAAGCACAGTGAATTTAAGTGACAGTTTTGACCTAGCCTATAAGTGATTTTGTTATTACTGGAATTTAATCGCCAAGTTATTCCTCTACATGGAAAATCTTAGTAGTTTAATGCATCAATAAGTGTTTTGTGTTCAATTGTGACAACTTGATCTTTCGAATCATATTTTTAAAAATGACATTTATGTAGCTATTTTCAAACATACACAAATATCTAACATGAACCTATATGTTACCATAATCCAGCTTCAACGGCTGTCAGCATTTTGTCAATCTTGTTTCTGTTGATTGCATCTTAAAGCATTATTGTAAGTTGCTTTTATGACTGGTTGTATAAAAACTCACAAGATTTAATATGTCTGATAACTATGCTTCAAGAACATAAATCCAAGTATCAAACGGTCATCAGTCTTATAACCAAAAAAGTTAACAAAAGATAAGCCCCCCTTGTCCCCATGAGACAGCAATGCATTATTTACCTGGAAGTCGAAGTTGATTTCTGTCAGCAAGGCTTTTTTTACTGGCTTCAGCCTGATGAATCAACTCCGTGACACCTCTGTGTTCATATTAGGTGCACAGGGGGACATCAGAGGTTTCATTTGACTGGGAGGTCTAGATGGCAGCATGCACGTGCATTGTATGAGAGCTGAACGAACTCTAATCTCTTTTGCAGTTGAAAGATGCATGAGTGTGATGCAGTCCGGGACACAGATGATCAAAGTGAAGCGTGGGACCAAAGGACTCGTCCGGCTGTTCTACCTGGATGAGCACCGGACACGCCTCCGATGGCGACCCTCCAGGAAGAGCGAGAGGGCAAAAAGTAAAACCTTTGATTTCTTTGCTTGACTTGACACAGCAACACATAGGTTAGGCTGAGTAGGCTCTGGAAGTTTCAGATCTGTGGAAATTTCGTTTTTTTGCACTTCTCGGGATTAGCTGGTTTTGGATATTGAGAGACAGAATGAGTGATGGCCACTCTGGGGAGTTTAAATCCATAAAAAATTTCTTGTCCATGAATGCTGAATGTTGAAGACGTGATTTTTGGTTTCTTTGAGGGGGTTGGTAGGAATAAGGTTTGGCAGCCCGAGGCCTTTTATTTTCTCATAAAACGTGAAAGGCATCATAAATCCAATGGGCTTTAAAGTGTACTGCCATATTCTGAACACAATTAACTGATTGATGAATTAACAACACTGTTTTAATGATATCAAGTAAAATAGTTTTGATGTGAAACTAGTTAAAGCTTCTTTCCTAGTTAAAGCTTCTTTCTTCTATACTGTATTAGGTTTCCCAGAGAAACAGAATCAATAGGATAGATAGATAGATAGATAGATAGATAGATAGATAGATAGATAGACAGACAGACAAACAGACACTTGAGAGGGGGCTTATAAGGGGAGGTGGCTCGCATGATTATGGAGACTGGAAAGTCCCACAACAGGCCATCAGCAACCTGGAGAGAACCAGGGAAGTCGGTGGTGGTACCTTTGTTCTTAGGTACAAAGGCTTGAGAGCTTGGGGACCTGACGGTGAAGCTCTCAGTCTGTGGCTGAAGGCCTGAGAACCTGGAGGCTGCTGATGCAAGTCCCAGAGCCAAAGGGAGAACCTGAGGCCGAGCATAGGTTCTTTTCCTTGGGAGTCATGCGGGGAATTAGTTCATATGAGAAGAAAATCGGGACCTCATCATTAAGGTGGAAGCAAGAAGTGGATGATATATGTGGCAGTTGAAAGGATATGCAGCACTTCTGATTCATGCTTAAAAATAAACAGCAGACCCAGATGCAGTGGCTCACTCCTGTAATCCCAGCCCTTTGGGAGGCTGAAGGGGGAAGATTGCTTGAGCCCAGGAATTTGAGACCAGTCCGGACGATATAGCAAGACCTCATCTCTACAAATAATCAAAAAATTAGCTGGATGCGGGGGGCACGCTCCTGTAGTCCCAGTTGCTCAGGAGGCTGGGGCAGAAGGATCACTTGAGCCCAGAAGGTTGAGGCTGTGGTGACCTGTGATCATGCCACTTTACTCCAGCCTGGATAACAGAGGGAGACCCTACTCAAGAAATAAAAATAAAATGAAAAAATTAAGCAAACAAAGAAAAATTAATTTTTTAGGCTGAAATGATCATTCTTGCCAGGGCTCGTCTGATCCAAACCTTCAGTGTTGCTCCATTGCTTAAGTCATGCTCATCTCTGTCCGTTATTCCAGCCTGGCGTCATTCCAGCCTTTCCAGCTTTGTCTCCCATTATTCCTCCTGACCTGAGCTTTCCAATCCAGCATGAACGGCCTGTTCAGCATCCCTGGCATGGGCCTTATGTTTCGCATCTCTGCCTCTCCTTGGGTGCCACCTTGCTCCTCTCAGCTTCTCCAAGCTCCTCCCTACCTTCATTATAGCCCCACAGTATCCTCTCCAGGAATACCAGTCACATTTAGCAGGACTATTCAGTTACCAGTCAGTCAATTTTTTTTCTTTTCAGTTTTCTTTTTGTGAGTCAGGGACTCACTCTGTCACCCAGGCCGGAGGGCAGTGGCAAAATCACAGCAGCCTTAACCTTTTGGGCTCAGGCAATTCTTCCGCTTTACCTTCCCAAGTAGCTGGGACGACAGGCACGTACCACCACACCAAGCTAATTTTTTTTATTTTTTATTTTTAATAGGGACAAAGTCTTGCTATGTTGCCCAGGTTGGTTTCAAACTCCTGGTCTCTAGCAGTCCTCTCACCTTGGCCTCCCAAAATGCTGGAATTACGAGGTGTGCGCCACCATGCCTGGTCTTTTTACAGTTTTCTATCTATCTTCTCATGCATGTGGCAAAACACCGGTGGCTCCAGGACGATGTGTTTTTTTTTCTTTCATAAATATGTAAACTATAGGTTTGATACCCTTTAGAAGGTGTCAAAGGGTCATTAGTCACTCTTTCTACCCATCTCACCCTGAGGAGTATAGCTATCTTTTTAATATAAATTTCTAGACCTCTGGAATTATCGTTTTGGGAGGACATTGTTAAGACTGCTCAGACAGGTAATGTATTATCTGGGGGTTTCTAGCAGAAAACAATAGGGCCTGTGTTTCACGTATAGACTTAAAACCACAACTTGCAGGCAATGAATTTTTGCATGCTTATTTTTTATATTTAAAATGATTTTGCTTTTTCTTATCTCTTATTCCATGTAAATAAAAGTCTTCACTTTTCTTGCCACATAACTGTGTAATCTCACTACCCTTACAGTACTTATCGATTCCATTTACAAAGTCACTGAGGGTCGGCAGTCTGAAATATTCCACCGACAAGCTGAGGGGAATTTTGACCCCAGCTGCTGCTTCACCATCTACCATGGGAACCACATGGAGTCCCTGGACCTTATCACCTCCAACCCGGAAGAGGCCCGCACCTGGATCACCGGCCTCAAGTACCTGATGGCTGGCATCAGTGACGAAGATTCTCTTGCCAAGAGGCAGAGGACTCATGACCAATATCCTTTTTTGTTAGGAAAATAAAGTTCTACCTTTATTTTGAGCTTTGTATGTGAAGGGAGGATTAGATTATGCTTGTTTTTTCTCATAATTTTCCCTTCTGTGTCTTTCTTCATTCCTAGCAGACTTTTCTCTCCTCCTCATTCTCAAGTAAATGGATACATGAAATGTATAAAAACTAGGCCGGGCATGGTGGCTCATCCTGTAATCCAAGCACTTTGGGAGGCTGAGGTGGGAGGATTGTTTGAGCCCAGAAGTTCGAGACGAACCTGGGCAATAGACCTCCTCTCTGCAAAAAAACTTTAAAAAAAAAAAAAATAGCAGTTCATGGTGGCACACACCTGTAGTCCCACCTATTTGGAAGGCTGAGGTGGAAGGATCACCTGAGCCCAGGAGGTCAAAGCCGTGGTGAACTGTGATCATGCCACTGCATTCAGGCTGGGTGGCAGAGTGAGATCTCAACTCAAAAAAAGAGGAAACAAATAGAAATCTAAGTTTGCATGAACTCTGGAGCAGAATCCTTCTGAAGAGATTGAATGTAGCTCCCCAGTTGGAGGGATCCCCAAATATAACCTATAGTTTCCTGAGAGGAGGTGCCCATTAAGTATCATTGCCTATTTTTTTAAAAAATTGTAGAAGTATTCATTAACTACAATCAGGAAAACACTGATTTGGATCAGAGAAAATTCTACTTGTTATAAAGTCAGTTTAGTTTAACAAATGTTTTTTGAGTTGCAATTATTTACCAGATGCTAAGCAAATTCCTGCTTTTTCTCACTCTGTTTTTAACTTCAAATTTGAGAACTGAATGGGCTGCTACTCAAGGAGAAGTTATTTTTTACTTAATAACATTTACCCTCTCTAAGTAGCTGGAGAAACGAATCTAAGTCTCTTTCTTGATTAGACCCATTCTTGTGGTCCTGCAGTGCTGACAAGATAAATGATTAATGTGTTCGGTTTGCAGGCATGCTTCCTGCTAGGATCTACTGGGCATGTAGCAAGGCCTTTCTGGCCTCAATTTCCTTATCTGTAAAGTATCAGGCGAGGGTATCAGGTGAGCTGACTGCTTTGGTTCCCTTCTTCACATTTTGAATGGTCTTAACATACAGGTGCCCCTGTCACAGCAGAGGGTGGCATTGCTTCCTTGCCATCATTGCAATGTGTGTCCTAATTTTTTTCCCAGGAGTTAGTGAAAAATTTGTGCTTCTCTAGTGACAATTCCTCACCCAGGGATTGTTGGAGCAGAATGGAAATATTCAGCCCATGAAAGGATCCTGACAGTGTGAAAAGTCTGAGTTGATGAGCCATGATGTTTTCATCAATATTCACAGCATGCGGATAAAGGCAACTAGGATTTAGAATTAAGCAAAACACAAACATTGGAATTAGCTTTCTGTGTTCAAATCTGCCAGTTTGGTTTCCAACTCTTTAACATTTGGTAAAAAAAATGCACAGCCAAAAATACTGAATCAGTAAGAATGCTTTCTGGTACAAGTGGCAGAAACCATACAAACAGTGCCTTAAATGATAAAGAATGTTCGTTTTCCTCGTAAATGAGAGATCTGAGATGGGGCAGTCTCTTGAGTCAGTAGCTCTCAACACAGCTAGCAAAGTTTCTTCTTCTCATTAATCTTTTTTTTTTTTAAGAAAAGAAAAACTTTTCGGAAACCCTCTCAAAGACAACCTCTCATTGCTGGTCAGAATTACTAATTGCAGGCCTATTCCTAAATCAATTTCTTGCATGAGAAATTGACCTGATTAAACTTTTATCTCAGGACCCTTTTTTGTAATCTTAAAAACTGATGATTCTATAAGTTTAGAGTTTTTGTTTATGTGAGTTCTGGCTATTGATATTTTTCATATATTAGAGATTAAAACTGAGAATTAAAAAATATATTAATTTATTTACAATCATAATAAACTATTGCATGTTAACATATTCATTTAGAAAATAACTATTTTTCAAAGCAAAACAAAAGAGAAGAATAGTATTGCTTTACTGTTTTGCAAACCTCTTTAATGTCTGACAGTAGAACACATAGATTCTCATGTCTGCTTCTGCATTTGATTTGTTGTGATGTGTTGTTTTGGTTGAAATACATGAAGAAAATCCAGCCTCTCACAGATATGTAGTTGGTAAAGGGGGGACCTCATGTTTGTGGTGACCTCCAGGTCTATATTTTGAGGATGGTTGTAGTAAGGCCAATATTCATTTCTCCTTCCAGTTCCCACCCACTGTGAAAACACATGGCTTTTAGATACCGGAACAAATTTGAGGTTGTTTTAGCAAGGAAGAAGGGAGAGCAGTGGTTGTAGGGGAAGCAATCAATTCCTGAAGCTTCCAGCTTTACACCAGTTAACTACTACAGATTCACAGTATTTCAAAGACTCTAGTCACTTATATAAGTCTCTCTCATAATCTTTGAAAGAGACAAGTTACGGTGGGTATAAATTATGGAAGCCTCTTTTTCTTTATTGGTCAATAGTTTTTTGGGACCTGATTATCATGTTTACTGACACTTGAAAATATTTGTATTTTGAGGGATTTATATTCTGGAAATTACATTTTCTAGAAAGCAAGTATACTCCAATGCTATCCAGAGGAACCATTTTACAAGAAATATGGAAACAGTTGATTTTTGTGCCAGTGAAGGAAAAAAAATGGAAATAATAAATTAATGAATATTTTGTAAAGAGGAAGCTGAAGTCAAAAGTAGGGAAGGTTAAGTTGAATCAGGAAATCATTCTCATACAGATTTGTCAGAACTTAATAGGGTTTTAGATAATAGTAGTATTGCTTAATAATAGAATCGCATCCTTAATTGGACATACATTTAAGTACATTCATTGAGAAGAACAGATTTGAGATAGTCATTATTCAATTTTGCTTAGGAATGAAAATTTCAACTGTGAATGAGTAATGAGAATAATGCATCTTCAATGGCTGCATGAGAAAATCCATCCAGTCTAGAGTGTAAGTTATTTCTACAGTATGGTCATGTTGAGTGGAGGCAGATACAGTGCTCACACTACCTAGACGAACTCCAGTGTCATAGTTAAGGGTTCAGACCCTGGGACTGTCCTGCCTGGGTCCAGCCCCACTCTGCCTATACAGTGTGAGTTTGAGAGAATGACTTACACCCTTTGGCCTCTGAGTCTTTTCTATAAAAATGGTGTGTAAAGGTCAAGTGAGTTGATATACAAAGTCCTTAGAACATGTCTAGCACATAGAAAGCACATTATAAATCATAGCTACTGTTATTATTGCCAAAGAGAGATCAAGATTGTCAAATCATTTGCTTTCCTGTTCAGATTAAAGTCTGAAATCTCAGTGGCTCTCTAATGTGAAGATGATGCTGTTGGCTCCTAGGCTCAGCATGTTTTCCTCACCTTGTCTCATGACCCCTCAAGGGAAATGATTATCTGTAAAAGGCTTTAGACAATCCCTTTCGTATGTTGTAAACGAAATCCTTATTTTTTCCCTCAAGCTGCAGGGTAAAACTGGCTTGCCACCTATTTTTGTATGGGCTCTTGAGCTAAAAATGGGTTTTCAATGGTTGAAAAAATCAAGAGAAGAATAACACTTTGTGACGTGAAAATTATTTGAAATTCAAATTTCAGTGTCCAAAAATTAAAAAATTTGCCAGGCATGGTGGCATGCACCTGTAGCCTCAGCTACTTGGGAGGCTTAAGTGGGCGGATTGCTTGAGCTCAGGAGTTGGAGGTTACAGAGAGCTATGATGGTACCACTGCATTCCAGCCTGGGTGATGCCAGCCTGTTTTTGTTTGTTTGTTTGTTTGTTTGTTTTTCAAGACCATTGTATAGTTTCATGATAGAAGATATTAGACCATTACTTTTCGTTCAGTCTTACTCTCCAAGATTTTCTCTGTGGAATGACTGTGTTTGTCCTCTTAAAATTATTAGGTATATGACTATAAATTATTACTTCAGGGCTTTAATGGGCACATATCTTAATTATGAAAAACAAATTTAAGATATACTTCACAATACTTACACTATATGTACCATTACTGTAAGGAATGGTTTTTCTGTTCATGGAATCTGAGAGTTGGAAAATGTTTCATGGTTGAAAGTTGTGCTTCCTGATATTATAGATGAAGAAACGGAGGCTCCAAGAGGTGACATGAGTGATGCACTGTCACCGGGCCAGGTGAGCAGGAGCATTAGGTATATTAGGTATATTTCTTGGTTTGACTCCACCTCTGTTTCTGCCTTACCAGTCTCACATTCCTCAAGTCAATTGTCAAAGCCAGTTTGTGTGTTGGTGCTAAAGGCCTTGCAGACACAAGCCCATCCTAAAGGGTTTGTATCTGCAGAATATGCTCATACTTAGGATTTGACTGTCCCCCGCCTCTTCTCTGGAGAAGTCTGGTTAAGAATTGTAGAATAGGGTAACTCCCTTGGGTCCCCTCCCACTGTGGGAGCTTTCTATCCTCTCAATAAATTCTGCTTTTTCAAAATAAATAAATAAATAAAAGAATTATAGAATAAAAGGATAAAAATATTACTGTCATTGTAACACAAGACAGATGGCCCAAGGGACCAAGTGGGTTCTTGGCTTCGTGCAGGAAAGAATTCAACAGCGAACCGACAAAGTAAAGTGAAAATAAGTTTATTAAAAGAAAAGAAGAGGCCGGGCTCGGTGGCTCAGCCTGTAATCCCAGCACTTTGGGAGGCCAAAGCAGGTGAATTGCCTGAGCCCGCGGGTTCGAGACCAGCCCGAGCAACTTGGTGAAACCTCATCTCTATAATAAATAAAAAAAATTAGCTGAGTGTGTAGCATGCGCCTGTAGTTCTGGCTACTTGGAAGGCTGAGGTGGAAGGATTGCCTGATCCCAGCAGGTCGATGCTGGTGTGGCAATGAGCTTGCCACTGCACCCTAGCCTGGGCGAGAGTTGAGACTCCAACTCAAAAAAAAAAAAAAGAAAAAAGAAAAGAAGAACTGAAAGGGGGTTACTCTGTAGGCAAAGCAGCTTCATATATTGCTGGGGTCTCAGTTGGAAAATGAACTTAAGTTTATTGAAAGGACAGAGAGTTGGCTACTCCATGGGCAGAGCAGCCTGGGCTGGTCTATAGGAATAACCATAGCTGTACATCACTGTTGTTTTATTTTGATAGTTATCTCTTGATTATATGCTAAATGAAGTGAATTATTCATGGATTTTCTGGGAGAGGTGAAGATTTCTAAGAACTGGGGTTCCTTCCAGTTTGTTGCTATACGTGAGCAGGGATGGAACTGTGATGGGCTGGAGGGTGTGTCATCTAGCATACTAATGTATTATAATGAGCATATAATGAAGGACAGGGTCAGGTAGCAGACAGATTAGTCGCCATCTTGATTTTAGCTGGCTCTAACTGATTCTTTTTTAGTTTTTTCAAATATGTGGGATAAAATTCAGTGTTAGGTATACAAATGTTCATTGTGCAGGTACCCTTGTTGATGAGGTGTGCCCCCCTCCCTTGGCAGCTTTTCACTACTGCCAATCCTGCCCCCACCCTCCCCTGGCAGTTTCCCACTACTGCCAATCCCTTTCTTATAGTATTATGATAGTTGTTCAAGGACCACTTATGAGTGAGAACATGTGATACTCGGTTCTTTGTTTCTGTGATACATCACTCAGAATGATTACAGACTCTAAGTCCATCCAAGTTGCTGCTCTCTGTGGATGCTTAGGCCACTTGTATACCTAATCCTGAATTATACCTCACATCTTAAAAAAGAAAAGAAAAGAAAATCAGATTATTTACCTCTAGAGAAACTGTCTCAGTCACATGTCCTGAGAAATAGCTTTGTTGTTTATCTTAGGAAACTAATACTGCTGAATTACTATCTCATTCGGACTCATTTAATCACTTTCTTGAACTCTAGCCCAAAACTTTGTGAAGTACAGATCGGTATCCATAGTCAAAAGAAATGGAGCTCACTAAGTAGGTGCTGTGTGCCCAGAAAACAGGGAAAAAAAATGAGATCCAAGTACTTATTAGTAATTGGCTCAAATCTTTCACCCTTTTGATTCTTCAGCTATTTTCCTCTAGGTCTGGGTCTTTAACTTCCCAGTGTTATATATAATAAGGTCCTGATTGAAGTCTGTGTGGAAAAATTGAACTTAAAAGAGCTGGGCTAGTTATTTTAAAATGTTGTAAAGGGAACAAAATGTGAAATAAGGTATTTACAATTTGAAAATCACCTCTATTTAACTTTGAAAGAATAAAACTTTCTGGTTGTTTTTAGTTTCTAAGGTACTATCTCCTACAGTCATAATTTGAATTACATAAGAAATAGAAATGTGCTATGTTACCACTAGAAAGTTAATTAATATTTTGATTTAAAATGAAAATCTCTCACTTGATGTCACCTATTGATAAGCAAATATGTCCATTGTCTCTCTCCTCTCCCATTTCCTGGTTTTAAAACTATACCTTGGCTAGGCCTGGTGGCTCACATCTGTAATCCCGGTGTTTTGGAAGGCCAAGGCAGAAGGATTGCTTGAGGCCAGGAGTTCGAAATCAGTCTGGGTAACATAGCAAGACCCCATCTCTACAACTAATTTAAAAATTAGCTGGGTGTGGTGGTACATGCCTGTAATCCCAGCTACTCTGGTGGCTGAGGTGGACGGATCGCTTGAGCCCAGGAGTTTGAGGCTGTGGTGATCTATGATCTTACCACTGTACTCCGGCCTGGGAGACAGAGCAAGACCTTGTCTCTAAAAGTAAAATAAAATAAACATAAATAAAGCAATGCCTTTTTCTACTTTGATTCTCTGGTTTCTTTTCATCACCATATCATTTCTCTCTTCATTACCCTTCAAACTTTGAAGTTCAATTGGGCTTTCCAAATATACACACAATCCCTTCTTTCTGTAACTGACCCTTCAACAACTATACATCATCCATTTTAAAAATCCTTTGCTAAAAGTTAACTGGGAATTTTCAACTCATCTGCTTATTACCCTTTATTCCACCTTCCCACTATGTAAAACAACCCCAGGCTTATTTCACGGACAATCTTTTAAAATGTCAGTTCACATCATGTAAATCCTGTGTGTCTAAACTCAGTCACTTAGCCTCCTACCTGAGCTTTGAGGGACCCGCTGGCATATCACACTTGAACTTCTTGCTACTGCCCATGATTTAGAAATTTGGGCCTGTTAGGTGAGAAACATCAGAGTTAGTAATAGGAAGAGGAACCTAGTACAGACCTTAAGTGCAGGAGAAAAGAATGCTAGCTCAGGTTGCAAGAGACCTGAGTTGAGACCTGATTCTAAACTAATTCTTATCAAATTTCTCCCTCTCATTTTATACCCTTATCTGAACAATGATGAGATTGAACTAGATGGTCTAATTTACTAAATGTAGGAGTGAGACTGAGAAAAGAGAACTGAAAAGATCATGTACTCTGGGGTATTGTGAAGGTAAAAAGATACTGTAAGGAAGGGCATACGGGAAGATAATGTCTACATTTGCTACATTCAGCCTTTCATCCTAAAGAGATTCTTTATCAGGAAGTTTTTGAGAACCACAATAGTGGGTCATTTCTGCCTTGTGCTATCTATATGCCTCATAGATGAAGAACCCTAGCCTTACAAATGAGAACTAATAGGGACACAAGATTTGTGTTATGAACATGGTGGCGTAACTGAGAAAAACTGGTCAGGAAAGGAGAGTAAAGAAGGAGCAGCATATAAAGTCATGTAGAAATATTTCACACATATAGAGTCTGCTAATGGAGATGTGAATTAAGATGTCTCCTTGCAGCTGGGCACGGTGGCTCATGCCTATAATCCCAGCAATTTGGGAGGCCCAGGTGAGAGGATTGCCTGAACCCACGGGTTTGAAACCAGCCTGGGCAACTTGGTGAGACCTCATCTCTGTAATAACTCAAAAAATTAGCCGGCGTGGTGGTACCTGCCAGCTACTTGGAAGACTGAGGTGGAAGGATCACCCGAGCCCAGCAGGTTGAGACGGCGGTGGCCATGAGTGTGCCACTGCACTCTAGCCTGGGCGACTGATTGAGACTCCAATTCAAAAAAAAAAGATGTCTTCTTGTTAGAGTGGAATTAGAACAAGCAATGTAGTTTTTTTTTCTCTTGTTATTGATAAAATATACTGCTTTTGCAATAATAGATTTAAGATTTAAATTGGATAAGATTGGATACGAATATTCGAATTATAGAAGCCCTCAGAATAATCTGATTTGACTCTCATTTCACAGTGGAGGGAACCACTTCTTTAGGTCTGCCATCCCTTTTCTATTTTGTTGTTACTGTTGTCATTGTCATCATCACTATTAGTAGCTCCTCAGAACCTGTTGCTTGCTGGACCTCCTCAAAAGAATTTCTTCTCAGGTACTCTCTTCCTAACAAATGACTTTGTGAGTGTTCTGTGAGAGAGCATTTTGGTGAAAGCACAAGTGTTTTCTTTGACCTTTCTGCATGTGGGTGAAGCAGACCTTTGAGGAAGCTGATAAGAATGGGGATGGCTTATTGAATATTGAAGAGATACACCAACTGATGCATAAACTAAATGTCAATCTGCCCCGGAGAAAAGTCAGACAAATGTTTCAGGTAAGTTTCCACAATTGTATTGGCTTTATATCAAATACACAGAGATTACTAATGTACTTAGGTATATCACAAGGCTATTTTGGGCCGGGTTTGGTGGCTCTCACCTATAATTCCAGCACTTTGGGAAGCTGAGGAGGAAGGATTGCTAGAGCCCAGGAGCTTGAGACTAGCCTGGGCAACATAGCAAGACCTCATCTCTGCCAAGTGAGACAGAGTAAGAGTCTGACTCAAAACAAAAAGAAAAAAAAGGTTATTTTGTTTTGTTGGAAGCTAATATTATGTACTCTGTACTTTTTTTTTTTGGATGACAGGCTTTTGTCTCATCAAATAAAAAAAAATACTTTATAAGACTTAAAATGCATCCAAAATTTCACTTTCTGAAATTTTTGTTATTGTTGCTGTTTTTAGAACATAATTAAGCACTTTTCCTGACACTTAAAAAATGGAGTGAATTCGATTGAGTCCACTTCAGAAGACAATCATATCTATTCTGATCCTCACAGGGCTATTGTGAGGATCAGCATACAGACTAAGTAACAAGACAAAAAAATAGTGCTTGTCCAAGACATCAAGAGCTCTCTGTTTTGTTTTTGAGAAGTTTAAGGTTTAGAATCCCTGAGGCTTAGAAGTGCTAATGACGCTTGCCATTTGGGGAGCTCTCCAGTTCATTCACCTGCTTGTTGGTGTTAGGTGAAATGCTCTTTTCCTGTTCTAAGTCCTTGAGAGAAATTCTGGGGCCCAAACTAACTCCGTGGCATCCAGCTGTGATTGTATTTAGTCTTCAGTGTAAGGTATAGAAGTGAGCTCTCTTCTTAAACTGGGGCAAAGACAGTGTTAGACTACCAGAAGTTACTAGAGTATTAATTTATGAAGGCCCTTATTTGGCAATAAGTCACGTGTATAATCCATGTTTTACAATGATTTTTCTATTCTAAAGGGCCTGGTAGGTAATATTTGTACATGGAAAAGTAAGCATAGGAAAGCAATATGGTGTTTAATACTTTGTGCTTCCTTTGTTTTATAACCACTTGTCCTTAGGGATGGTAAGAACAGGAATAACATGGAGTATGAGTTGTGACAATGAATGGACCGAGGCTGGCTTCATTTTGTGACCTCTTGAGGTGACCACATCTGTGGTTGGAGATGGTTTGCATCGTGGGCTTCTGGGTCCCCTTGCACTGGAGATTAGCACAAGGGAAAGGAAAGAGAAGGAAGGAATGAGATCTGCTATATAGGGCATCTCAGAGATGGAGTAAAGGGCTTCGGGATGGGAAATGAATTGTCACAGATGGAGTAGATTATCTTTAAACTCTGTGGAAAGGTTCACCATTTTCCTGGCATTCTCTCTATCATCTGTCTTTGCCCTGTGTTCCTTTAGGAGTTGTTCACAGGACTGGACAGGCAGCTGATTGCATGTGCGAGGCCAACCTTAAAGAGTAGGGCAAAGTCTACCTATGGAAATATGACTGGGTGGGCACTTTTAAGGAAGTAACATAAGCTATCAAACTATTTTTACTTCTATATTTTTCCCCTTGACATCTGTTTATCTTTAATGCACCTAGTGTTTTAGAGGGTAAATCAGAAATTTTATGTCATATGGCTTATGAGTTCAAAGCAAATTATTTAGGTATGTTTTAAAAAAAAACACATTGTCTTGGCCAGGTGTGGTGGCTCATGCCTGTAATCCCAGCACTTGGAGAGACCGAGGTAGGAGGATTTGCTTGAGCCCAGGAGTTCGAGACCCCTGCGCAACATAGTGAGACCTCGTATCTACAAAAAATCAAAGAATTGGCTGGGTGTGGTGGTGCATGCCTATAGTCCCAGCTACTTGGGAAACTGAGGTGGAAGGATCGCCTGAGCCCAGGAGGTTGAGACTGTGGTGAGCCATGATCATGCCACTGTACTCCAGCCTGGGCAACAGCGTGAGACCCTGACTCTGGGAAAGCATATTTTTATGACCTTAAATTTTAGAACTTATTATCAATCTGGAAATGACCAGATAAGTAGTTGTATCTACTTCATGTTGATTACTTCCCTCAGGGACCTTGCATTTAGCAGGGTTCTGTATATGCTCATGGTACAAGTGGTGGGACTAAGATCTTAGCATTATTTCTAGAATATTCTCTCTCTTTTGACTGTATTACTGATAAAAACATTAAAATCCTCCTAAGGTTTTTCTTTTTGTTGCCTTTTTATTGCGCTGGAAGATTGAACTGATTTTTTAAAATATAATCTTTTGAAGTACAAATTAGCTTCTTTTGAAGTCTTTAGATGCTGTTGTTTACATCTCAGAATTTTATCATTCTTAGTTGTATTAGGCATTTACATAGAAGTCTTAAAAAATGTTTCAT
Source organism: Carlito syrichta (assembly GCF_000164805.1). NCBI lineage: Eukaryota > Metazoa > Chordata > Mammalia > Primates > Tarsiidae > Carlito > Carlito syrichta. Next base: position 323,838 of record NW_007251295.1, read on the forward strand.
TTCTGTATCCAAGATTAGATATTTCGAAACTAAGTTATGGCAGTAATATGGACGTTCGATCCAATTTCTTAGGATGCATGGATTCTCTAGCTAAGACCCTCTTACACAAAAAATGTTGATATTCTAGTTCAATCTACCTCTATCTCTAAAAAGTCAGAAGGCAGCAGTGATTGGCCTCATGTAGAAACTCTATAAGGTTTAAATATTGGTTGATGTGTTTGTTCATAATTGACCTGATGTTAGCAAAGTTTAAAAAAAAATTTTTTTAATGAGCACTTTGACTGTCATAGAACAGCTGAAAGTACATCACAAAATCCATGCATTTCAATACACCATTCACTTTCTGTCAGTTTTTGTTTTATTACAACCATGTTCACTTAGAACGAAGATTATCATGTAAATAGGTCAGTTGCTGATTCTGTTTCCCCAGTAGTTTTATGGTTCTATGGCAAATCCAACCCATCAGAAGTGAGACACACGTGGTGAAAGATTCCTGCTCAGTAAATACTAGAAACAAATAATTTCAACTCTAGATCAATCCAGATGAATTTTTTAGACTTTTCCGTGGAGGGCAAGCAAGGAGATACCAGTGATGTTCATGGCTGTAGATCTACCTATGAAGAATTAAGAGAGATTTTCTTTTTCTTTCTTTTTTTTTTTTTTTGAGTCAGAGTCTAACTCTGTTACACAGGCTGGAGTGCAGTGACACACTCACAGCCACTGCAGCCTCGACCTGCTGGCCTCCAGCACTACTATACCCAGCTCATTTTTGGATTTATTGTAGAGACGAGGTCTGGGCTCAGGCAATCCTCTCGCCTCAGTCTCCCAAAGTGCTGGGATTATAGGATGGAGCCGCCGCACCCAGCATGAGAGATTTTCTTATAGGTTAAAAATTAAATGTTATTGGATTGCAGTTCAGAAACAGATAAGAAACTATAATTTTCCTCTTGTGTTAAATACATTTTCTCTCTTTTGTTCTTGATTAGTCTTGTTCCAGATTTCTCTTTTTCTGTAGTTTCTTCAAAATTCAGTGTTTAGTTTTCTTGGTCACCTTTGTGTCAGGACTTTTCTATTTTGTTGCTTTCTGTTTTTAAAAAATAATTTATTTCTTTCTATTTTCCTTGGTTTATTTCTTTCTACCTTTTTGAGTTGAATTATTAGTTTCTGTGCTGAATTTACTTTGCTTTCTAATAAATGTGAAACTTCTCGTTCCCTTCTAATTACTACTTTAATTTTACTGTACAAGTTTTAATATGTAATGTATTGGTTCATTTCAATGTAGTTGTATTTACTATGGCCAGAGAAATTGGTTTATATAAGGTCGATACCTTATAATTTATCAATCCTTCCTTTGTGGCCTAACATATAGTCAATTTTTAGAATGTTCCATGTGTGCTTGAGGAGAATGTGTGTTCACACTTGTGATTTATATGTAACTATGTGTTAGGACACAAAGGAAGTTTTGGCAAAATATAAAGATTTATATGCCCTTTTATAGTAAATATGATCTCCCGATACTGATTCTCCTATTTTAAACTCTCATACTGCTTTGTTGTTTCTATGCCCTTTGCAGGAAGCCGACACAGATGAGAATCAAGGAACTTTGACATTTGAAGAGTTCTGTGTTTTTTACAAAATGATGTCATTGAGACGCGACCTTTATTTGTTGCTCTTGAGCTACAGTGACAAGAAAGATCATCTCACCGTGGAAGAACTGGCTCAGTTTTTGAAGGTGGAGCAAAAGGTATCATTAGACTGTTGGACTAAATATTTACTTGAAAATGCAAATGAAAGATACATGGCTTTCCTTTGGGGTTAGATGTAGGTATACTTTAAATTTAGGAAAGAGGAGTATAGGAGTATATGTCACAAGTCCACAAAAATTTTATCTATGGGTCATTTGATATAGGTTCCAGCAGTTTTTAAGAGAGGAAGTGATAAGTTGAACACTTGCTTATGCAGTTTTTTTACCTTAAATATTTTGCATATGGCTATACATGTTTTTTCACAAAGAAATGTTAGCTAATGTGTTTTATTTTGGATACAAAAATAATATTTTCTTTATACTAATTTTATGATGCATTAATAATAGTTTAAATTTATACCTTATTATTGTAGTAGTATAAATATATTCTATTTCTATATTGAATATACATTTATTTACACTTACATAAATTTACTTATGTTTAAAATATAAATTTATATTTATACTAATTGACCGGATATTTAACTATGACATAATTCTTAACCAGCGTTATAGTACATTATTGATAATTTTGATAGGAAATTGGAACTTGATTATGCAAAAAGACGAAGTAAATTAGGTCCTGATTAGCAAAGAGAATCCGTAAATATATTTAAAATAAGATGTTTCTATTTGAAAATTCTATAGGCTGAATTGTGATCTTCTCATACTGCTTGTCATATTCCCATATTTCTCAAACTTCACTTTTTTCTTTCTTTTGTTAATTTAATTTAATTTAATTTAGAGTTTATACTTCCCCTGAGGATGGGGTACATGTGAGGATTTGCTACATAAGTAAATTGCTTAAAGGTGAGGTTTGGGTTTCTAGCAAGTCTCTCCCCCCAATCCCCAATCGTGGACATGGTACCCAGTGGGTAGCTGAGTGTCCCTTATCCCCTCTCCCTTTCAAATTCCATTTATTTCTTACCAAAGTAGAAGAATAAATAAATATTTCATTAAAACTTTATAGACTTTTATGTTAGACTTTCTGAGGAGAGATTTCTGATTTTGCTATAGCTGATGAGGCTTACTTTTAATTTTCTTTAGATTTATAGAATAATTATCTTAATATAAAGAGGTACTTGCCTCCTTTATTCATTTTTAGGTCAAAGACATTTAGCTTTCTTCAAATTGTAAAAAATCAAATATTTGGACTCTGTGATACAATAATAATCAGTATAAATAATTCTATAGTATCCATGCAAATAATCAGCCACCCTGTGATGGAACACTTTCCTTTTTTTTTTTTTTTTTTTTGTAATGGCTTTATTAAGATATGATTCACATACAATAAAATCCAGCCTTTCAATGTGTATAATTCACAAGTTCTTAGTATATTAGCAGAGTTGTGCAATCATTACCACTATCTAATTTCTGAACATTTTCAGCATCCCAGGAAGAAACTCTACACCCACTCATTTGCAGTTATTCCCCATTTCTCTCTCTCAACCCAGACCTTGGCAACAACTAATATTTCTGTCTCCATTGACTTGTTTATTCTGAATATTTCACATAAAGGTAGTCATATGCAACCTTTGTGATTAACTTCTTTCATTTAGCGTCATGTTTTCAAGCTTCATTTCTTCTTGTTGGCTAATAATATGCCATTGTATGAATATACTATATTTTGCATATGTGTTCATCAGTGGATGGATTTGGGTCTCTTCCTTTTGAGAGGCTATGGTGAATAATGTTGCTATAAACATTTGTGTACAAGTTTTTGTGTAGACGTATATTTTCAGTTCTCTTGGGTGTATATCCAAGTAGAATTTCTGGGTCACATGATCTTATAATCTGGATTTGGATATTGTAAATACTTCACATGAGCTAGAATAAACTTCTTTTATGGAGTTCCAATGAGTAGAACATTGAGTTAATATTTGAATATTAGAGGGAGATAAATTTCCACTAACTCTAAGAAGTGTAACTGATCAACGATGGGCTAGATGGCTTTGAAAATTGTGGGATTTCTTCCTTGAAGGTGTTAACAGGGGTGTGAGATGTTATTAAGGTGATTCAAGTATGGGTAGGTAACTGGATTTGTAAAATTTCTGATTAATTCATTCTCTTGTATGAATAGGTACTATATATTCCAGACATTGTACCAAGTTTTGGTAATGGACAAAACCTACCCTCAGAGAGTTCAAAATAAAGAGATATATTTTTTGATATTTTATGATTTTGAGAGTCTATAATAAGAGGAAAGAGAATGCTAAGAAGTAAAACAACACGTGTTTTAAGGTTTGTTAGATTTTCCCTTTTTGAGGCAGATTGAAATTTATTATAATTACTGTGCTATATTTTTTTTGAACTTTTGCTTCTTTAGAAAAAGTTCCTTTGTTAAGATACTAAAAATATTAATCTAGTGATACATTATTAATGTACATAAAATCATGCTTATTTAGTTTTGGTACTAATTTGAATTAAATTGCATTTTTGACGTGGTTTCCATTTGAGAGTCATCCAATTCTTTTAACTTTCTTTAATTTTCTCCTACTTAACCTGGAAAATTATGTTACACTTGGCGTAGCCTGAAATCTATTTAGCATTTGTAATCTGAGCTAGTAAATGCTGCTTATAGATTCATAAGTGGGAAAATTCTCACTGATTTAAAATCTGCTCTGATTGAGATGGACAAACATTTTTATAGCATTTAGTGCAATTTTTTTACATGCTATTTAGTGCAATTATTTACATGCTATTGAGCTGCAGGATTAAATATTTTAATAACTTCTGAAACATCTCCATTATGCTAGATAAAAAATTTGTTTCAGTTTATAATTGAGAAAGCAGTGAGCAAATTATTAGTTATCATTCAATAGTTCATTTTTACTGCTAATATGGTAACTACAAAATGATCATTTAGAGTTGGTTTGATTAACATATTTTTGGATGGCAGGGATGAATTTATTTTCATGTGTTTTTTAATTGTATTTTTTGAGCTTTGTTTGAAAGGCCTTTTAAAATACAGAAACATTATTTGTGTGCATTCTGCCTTGTTTTTCTGTTGTTTATTCTCTCTCTCTCTCTCTCTCTCTGTGTGTGTGTGTGTGTGTGTGTGTGTGTGAGAGAGAGAGAGAGAGAGAGAGAGACAGAGAGAGACAGAGAAAGAGACAAAGACAGAGATTAACAAAGAAATAGGGAGATAGACTGACATATCTTGACTAATTCCATGTGGAAAGCTACTACATTTAAATGCCATTAATAAAGAGATTTACCTGTTTTGGGGGGTCTTCACTGCTATTTGAAGGTTCCTCTATGTTACATAAAGTGTATATTCAATAAATGTGTATGCTTTTCCCTTGTTAATCTGCCTTTTGTCATAGAGCACTATTAGTTCTTACTTAAGAGATGGCAATACCCATGTAAGAACAAGTTTTAATGCCTTTCCAGATGCCTTTTTCAAATTCTCACCGTTAAATGCATTAAACATGTTTTCTGATGATAAAAGAAAAATACCTAAGACAAATTAAATCTGACAAGGTTTAATGGAACAAAGATCTATTCATGAATTGGGCTGCTTTCCGAACCATAGTAGGCTCAGAGAAACTCCAGCCAAGCTACCTGGTAGAAGAAGATGTATGGACAGAAAAAGAAAGTGAGGCACAGAAACAGCCAGATAGATTACAGTTCAGTGTTTGCTTCATTTGAACAGTTTGAATAGTTGGCTGCCTTTGATTGGCCAAACCCTGGTGATTGGCACAAGAGGAATTTAGTTAGCTTGCATATTCAACCAGTGTATAGTTTATGAACTTCAACAAGTTTAGAGTTTATGGAGAAACCTCGAGATTGAACCCAAAATATACAAGGACACAGCTCTGTGCTAAACTTAATTTAACATGTATAGTATTTCTTTTATTCTCTTCATCAGTGGTACTGATCACCTCTTTTCAAGCAGGTTAGCACTTCATTTGTCATGAGGGGAATCTTTTTCTTTTCTTGCTTAACCCTGTGACTTTGATCATATTAACTTTTCATCCTTGATTTTGTGAGTTCCAAAATGCCTTTGGTTATGATGTTGCCTTGCAAAAATAGTGTGAGAATGAAGTGAGATGTGGTTGGAACTTCCTAGTTCATTGCCTGGATCAATAGCTGCTCAATAAATGGTCATGTCTATTTAATAGTGCAGATTTGCCCATTTCCAAGAAGCAATGTGAGATTCCAAGCGAGCAGGTACCCACACATGCTCTTGGCTATAAAATTCCACAGGGTAGGAGAAATATCTTTTCTTCAGTCATTACTAGGTTGATGGCTGAGGGTCTATGACAAAAGGCAGATTAACAAGAGCAAAGCACGCACATTTATTTAATGAACTTTTTGTAACACAGAGGAACCTTCAAATAGCAGTGAAGACCCCCCAAAACAGGCAAATCTGTGTAATTTTTATGCCAGGATTAATAAAAAGTGGACAATTGTGGAGAAATATGATTGGATGACAAAAGGGGATGGCCTCCTGGAAATAAATTGAGAGAATTTATCAAGGCCTGTTTGTTCAGATTCTTCTTGGGTTCTTTTTGTCTTCGACTCCTTTCCTCTGGGTATAGGGAGGTGCGGCTCCTCTTGGATGAGAGTCTCTTGAACAAGGGTCTTAGGACTAGCTGCTGGGGAAGATCAGAAAATTCTTCCTGGGTCTTATGACCTGCGTTAGGGTAGAAGAGCTGGGGAAAGGTCAGAGTGAACTTTCTGCTTTTGCTGTTTTCTCAAAGGCCAGGGTGCTATATTTTAGGGTAGCATGTACTAAACCCCACCCATTCTACACATGACTAGAATTTTCTTCCAAATTACTTCTCCTTTGCCTCCTCCCTCCCACGTCTTTCATGGAATGATAAAAGAAAATATATATTTGGTTTTTGTTCCCAGTTCCTGGCACAGAGCTCCTAAAATCCTTTTAATTTTCTGAGTGGCAGGTGTATTTTTTGTTATTTATCATGAGACCCTTTCAACCAAGCCTCAGTTTATGCTCATGAGGTGACTATTGGTGGCCCCCTAGATGGTTTCAGGATGAGGGCTGGTAGCCAGAGGAACCAACCCTGTAGTTAGAGTGTGGACTTTCCATCTTAACCCTAGGCTTCAGGGGAGGGGAGAGGATTGAATTAATCACCAGTGACCAGTGATTTCATCAATCATGTCTGAGTAATGGAACCTCCATTAAAAAACAAAAACAAACGCACAAACAAAAAATAAATCCTGGGGTTTGGGGAGTTTTTGGGTTGGTGACATATCAAAGTGTTGGAAGAATGTCTTACCTAGAGTGGCCATGGAAGCTCTGCATCAGCCCCTCCACCCAACCTTCCCTATGCATCACTTTCATTTGGCTATTCCTGAGCTGTATTTTTTATAATAGACTGGTAATAGTAATAAAGCACTTTCCTGAGTTCTGTGAGTTGATTGAGTTAATTAATGAACCTGAGGATTCTTGGGTTGTAATTAATGTCATTAGTGTGAAGGATCCATTTATTAGGAGAATTGCTAGGAGAATAATTGCGAGGGTTACTTCATAGGAGATTGTTTGGGCTACTGCTCGGAGCGCACCGATTAGTGCGTATTTGGAGTTTGATGCTCAGCCCGATCAGAGAATGGAGTATACGGCTAGACTGGATGTTGCTAGAATAAATAGGATGCTTAGGTTTATGTTGAGGAGAGGGTGTGGTATGGGCATGGGAATTCATATAATGAGGGCTAGGGATAGAGCAAGGGTTGGTGCAATGATGTAAAGTAGGGATGTTGATGTAAGTGGGTGGAGGGGTTCTTTGATAAATAGTTTTATTGCATCTGCAAAGGGTTGGAGGAGACCATAGGGTCCAATGATGTTAGGGCCTTTTCGGAGTTGCATATATCCTAGTACTTTGCGTTCTGCTAATGAGGATGTTGTGGGGACTGTCAAAAACTGTCTCTTTGACCAGACTCTAGACAGGCTTCTGTGAGCCCTTTTTGGACTGGGCCTCATCCTGGGCCTTGTCCTCAGTTGTAGCAATTGCTAAATTGGTTTAGTCAGAACCCCCTCTTCAATAGTTGATTGCCCTCCAGGTTTCTTATCCTCCACTCACCCAGGTTATGTCTGATCACTCTGGTCTGCTTTCAGCAAGAAAGGTTTTGTTTAGCCACAGGCCCCCTTATCCCAGACCTTTCTTCTTAGTAGTTTTCCTTGGCTATAAAGCCCTACTTGCTCATGCTGTCGTCACAGTCAGGCCCAGTTCTATACTGAGCTTTCTTTTTTTCTGTTGTAATAGTTCCTGATTAAAATCTATTTTTACCACTTTAACTTCTGTCCAGCTCTAGTTTTTCCTTGACAGAACTTCCAAATGTATAGTTGGTAGAAATGTGGATAGCCTGAGTACCCAACTTGTGTCTGGTGTCTGAAGTGGGACAGTCTTGTGAGACTGAGCCTTTAACCAGTGGGGTCTGCACAAACTCTGGGTAGTTACCGTCAGACCAAATTGAATTATTGGCTATCCAGTTAGTGTTGGTGAATTGGATTGATGGGTGTCTCAGATAGACACCAGATCTACTAATATATTACTTTAGTCTATTACCATCCTCTCATACACTTTAGAAATAGCAGATTCAGTTTTAATGAATTTCTTTGTTGCTTTCTTAAGGATTAAACCAGATATCATTAGCAAAATGTTTCCCCCAAATAAGTTATTTTGATTAGTTTGATAATTTGTCCAAGGCAGAGATTCTCCATTAACAAAGTTAGCTATGAGACAGGTAGAAAATGTGAATGGGATAATACAAATCTATATATTTTTCCCAGAAGACATGTCTGGGGAAATCTTTACTGCTCCAGAAGTTTTCATTTCTATGTGACTACTTCTCCATTCTTACTTGGAGAACTCTCCTAGTGTCGTGGAAAGAACAATAGACCAGGAGTCTGGAGACCTGCCTCCCATACTCTGCAGAATTGAATGCTGAAGAATCTTGGGCCTGTCAGTCACGATTGTTTCTGAGCCTTGGTTTCCTGATTTGTGCAAAGGGGAGCTGATAGCTGCCTATCCTATCTTAGGATGTTCAAGTTGAACAATTGATTTTAAGGATGAATGTGAGAGCCCTTTGCCTGAGCTATTCAGAAGTGTGGCAACGTGAGGAATTAAAGTTAAAATGTATTAAGCTACTGACTTCAAATTCATTCAGGCTAGTGGAATTACCCCAATAATATTCATTCGAATAATAATGCAGGATGCCACTTGCTAAGGGGCATGTGTTTTTTCTCTCCTTTTAGTTTTGTTGACATTCCACCAGTGAACTTTATTTATTTATTTATTTTTTGAGTTGGAGTCTCACTCTGTCCCCCAGACTGGAGTGCAGTGGCCACTCCTGGCCACAGCAGCCTCAACCTGTTGGGCTCCGGTGATCCTTCCGCCTCAGCCTTCCAAGTAGCGGGAATTGCAGGCACGTGCTACCACGCCTGGCTAATTTTTGATTTATTGTAGAGATGAGAGGTCTTGCCAAGTTGCCCAGGTGGGTCTCGAACCTGCGGGCTCAGGCAATCCACTCACCTCAGCCTTCCAAAGCGCGGAATTACAGGCTGAGCCACCGAGCCCGGCTAGTGAACTTTATTTTATTTTTGTATTTTTTTTTTAATTATTTTATTTTTCTCTCTCACTCTTTTTAAGTTTAATTCCTCTGCAAGTCAACATATCTTTATTTCTCTAAATTCTTTCCCAGAGTGAACTCTAATTGGGGAACACAGAAGCTACATCTGCCCCTGGTAGATGATTACCTGTATATAGTTTAATTTTCTAAATTAGCTTGAAGCTACTTACGTATGAGCATGAATTGAAATTCTTTTTTTTTTTTTTTTTTGAGTCAGGGTCTTACTCTGTCACCCAGGCTGGAGTACACAGTAGTATGGTCATGACTCACCAAACCTCCAACTCCTGGGCTTCAGCAATCTTCCTGCCTCAGCTTCCTGAATAGCTGGCATGTGCCACCATGCCCAGCTAATTTTTTAAATTTTTTGTGAGACAAGATCTCGCTATGTTGTCCAGGCTAGCCTTGAACTCCTGGGCTTAGTGATCCTCCCGCCTCAGCCTCTCAAAGTGCTAGGATTACAGGCGAGAGCCACCATACTCAGCGATGACCTGAAATTTACAAAATTTATATTTAAAAAGTATCATTCATCAAGAGGCAAAAACCATACAGGAAAATATTAATATACTGAAATGTTAAGTTTATTTCTGGTGCAATATATCAGACACCAAAAAATTAAAGCACAAAATAGGAAAATATTTGCAACATACAAAAGAGAGAAATAGTAAATTTCCTTAATGTGGCAAGTGCTTTCCTAGGCTCATTGAAAAAAAATAACCAATAGAAAAATGGGTAGAGCAGTTAAAAAAATAAAGTCATTAAACCTGTGAACATGTTCACCCTTTGTTAGCAATTCAAAAATGTGAAATAAAAACAAGAAACTATTTTTTTATCCATCAAATTAGTAAAGGTTAAAAAAAAACCTGCGACCAAATGTAGTATCCATTTCTTCCATTTCTGGAGAAGTTATGGAATGATCCAATCCTTTACTAGAGAAGTTTTATAATTTATAACATTTTATATCATTTATAAAACTTTGACCAAGCCATTTCACTTTTTTTTTTTCTATGGAGAGACAGAGTTTTACTTTGTCACTCAGGCTGGAGTGCAGTGGCTCAATTTTGGCTCACTGTAGTCTCAACTTCCTAGACACAAGCAATCTTCCCACTTTAGCCTCCTGAGTAGCTGAGATTACAGGTGTGCACCACTATGCCCAGCTTATTAAAAAACAATTTTTTTTAATATAGATAAGATCTTGCTGTGTTGCTCAAGATGGTACTAAACTCCTAAGCTCAAGTAGGTCTTTTGCCTTGGCCTCTCAAAATGCTGGACTCCTGTGAGCCACCTCATCTGGCCTCTGTTTGACTTTTAATAATTCACCCTAAGGAAATAACTAAGTGTGTATTTTAAAAATTGTTAGAAAGTACATTTCAGCATTCTTGAAAATAGAGTAAAAGTTGACACAATCTAAACATGCAGCAAAAGAGTCATATGTCAAGAGTTTGTGGGGGTTTGAGATTTGAAACTGGATTTTCACAATGATGTAAATTAGGGGCAATTTGAAAATCTGTATGATAGTAATTCATTAGTCTCTGATGCCTTAAGATTGGTGTGAAGATATCAGAATAGTCAACTTTCATAGGTTTACTCAGTTGTGAAATGAATGATTACCACTGGCCCCATATGCAGTCAAGGAGTATATACTTCATATGAAGTCAAATATTGGTCTATGGATCGGATTTTTATTTTACTGAAGCATTCTGAAAATTGAATGTATGTTGTTGACAGGTCGGTACAATTGCTGTTTGATTAGGACTTTCACCTTTAAAGTGTGGATGTACTGAAGGAAAGTCTCACTATCTTACATCCATGAGGAAGTGCTGGTTAAGCCAGAAAACATCTGCATCTCTTCCATGTATCCACAAATAAAGATCACAGATATTCACTAAAACAGAGGTCTCCAACCCCTGGGCCTTGCACCAAATAGACTGATGCACCTAACAGACTGCACCTAACTTCCTGTTAGGAAGTGGGCCACACAGCAGGAGGTGAGCAGCAAGCAAGTGAGCAAGCTTCATCTCTATTTATAGCCACTCCCCATTGCCTGCATTATTGCCTGAGCTCCGTCTCCTGTCAGATCAGCAGTGGCATTAGAGTCTCATATATTACAGTGTAATAATAATATAAATAAAGTGCACAATAAATGTAATGTGCTTGAATCATCCCCAAACCATCCCCCTACCCCGTCCGTGGAAAAATTGTCTTCCACAAAATGTCCCTGATGCCAAAAAAATTGGGGACCCAGCACTAAAACAACAACTGACATCCCCTTCAGGGTTCCCATCCATTTCTTGGCATTGAGGTTAAGTATCTTTATTGTATTAACTCCTTTTTAGAGCTTCAGTTCAGGAGTGACAGTTTGATTTTAATTTCCCATTTCTCTTGGAAATCTTTCTTAGCAAGGCCCTTACCCCCTTTTATCCTTTGTTTCTTATGGATTGAGGAAGAGGGAAGAAAAGGTAGGAATGCTAAAGTACCCTTGTAGTTTGAAAAAACCTCTTAACCAGGTGAGGTGGCTCATCCCTATAATCCAAACTACTTGAGAGACTGAGGCAGGGGGATCCCTTGAGCCCAGGAGTTGAAGGTTGCAGTGAGCTATGATTCCACCACAGCCTGGACGACAAAGCAAGATTCTGTCTCAAGAAAAAAAAGTTAAAATGTTAAAAGAAAAAAAAAAAAAAGCCTTCTAGCTGTTAACTAAGAGCAAAGGCTATTTTCATAGGTAAGTCTAAAGCAGGGTTCTATTTATACCAAGGTTTCATCTGAAATGTGCATATGGATGGTTAATTCCAAGGGGATTTTCAGAGCATTCCTGCTTCCATGCTAAAGAGACCTCTCCTTATTGTAATCTGACAAAGATCTATATGTTATCCCTCTGTTGGGGTTCTAAAAGTTGTCCCTTTCGTTTCTTTATCCTTTTTTCTGAAATATTTCCTTGATCTCTGGGATCCAATTATTTGAGTCATTGGTGTCCTGTCCCTTCCTTACCCTTCACTGAATCCATAATGGCTTGGTAAGTGTCATTGTCATTCCGATCTTCTCTCCCTTATGAGAAATAATTATACAGTTTCCTTTTCTTATAACCACCCCTTTTTGTTGCTGATGTACCTTTACCTTTTCTAGCATTTTCTTCATCATAAAAGCATTCCTTTAAGAGTCTTTCCTGACTTTCTCTATCATTTTTCTTAATTATTCACAATTAAAGCAGCTGAGAGACCTTTCAGGGTAATTACATCTTGCAATTTTTTTTTTTTTTTGCCTCAAATGTGCATAATTCCCAAATAACATTTTCGGTGAAATAGTCATATGTTTGGATGCTGTGAATTTTGTGGTTTCGTTTGTGAATGAATTAGTGGGTGACTAGTTTGATCAGGTAAATAGTTATTGTGGTTGTAGTATGCCATTGAAAATGAAATGATCATTTATTTGAGCTATTTCTTCACTCCCTCCTGAAATTACTTGAAAATGCAGTAAAATTACTACCCCTCCCCTCGCACCCTCTACTCCTACGTAAAAACCAGGGTCAAAGAGAACAGGAGAGGAGCAACACAGTTTTGAAATTTGCCTGATTTAAAGGAGACCCTGAGACAGGTTATTCAGTGTAGGTTAGAGATAGATACGTTTCTTGTAGGGAGTTTTAAATTAAAATAGGGTTTAAGTGTTCAGACGTCTTTCCTATCAGTACCCAATCCCCACCCAACCCATCAGGCACACCAGACCTGACCACCCTGTGGGCTAGAATGTAGACTTACCAGAAAAGCTCATACTCTTCGTTTATCAAAGAGATTGTAATCAGCCCATCCTCTTAGTTCATGGTTAGCAAAGTAATTGTAGCAAAAGTATATCAAGCTTCTTGTCAAAGGCAAACACATGTTCTTTCTCTTAAGATGCCCATTCTCCCCAAGCATACCTCCTTTTCTCTCTAATAAATTCTTTCACTCTGAAATTTTTTTCTGTGGTGAGTTAAAGAACCCACGGAACATCACACCACACTCTACCTGGCAACAACCCAAGAGTGCTGAAATTCAATCTCATAGGAGGAGAAACCATGAAACAACTCCATTTGCCTAGGGAAAGCCCCAGAAAAACTCAATATTTAAAGTGGCATGATATACTCCTGAAAATAGGGGAGGAGAAGGGACTGAAAACACAAGCATTGGTTGAAAGTCTGTTTAAGATGTGCTTAGGGCTCCAGATCTTCTCCTGCACCCCTTGTAGCAGGGCAACTCTACCCTTTCATAAAACTGAAAATAGGAGTTGGAGGGGAAGGACCTGAAGATCTGGACTAAGGGATACCATGTGCAACTGAGCGTAGATACTATTTGGAGCACATGGGATTGTGAAAATGGCTGCAATAACTGTATGTCCTTGTATATATATCCCTTTGCAATGCAACTTTGCCTCTCCTCCCAATAAGATGTGGAGTCTATTTTCCCACCCCTTGAATCTGGACCAGTTTAGTGCCTTGCTTTGACCAATAAACAAAAATAATCTTTGGCAGAAATGATGTGCAAGTTCTGGAGCCTAGGCCTCAGGGAGTCTTGAAGAGTCCACCCTTTCTCTGTTGGAACTGTGGGACTACTATGTGAGGAAACCAGACTAATTTCTTTGAGGATGAGAGAGACCACAAAGAGAAGAGGCTCAGCAAGTCCAACTTGCCATCCTGTATAATTGTGATCAAATAAGCAGTTGTTTTAGGCCTCTAAGTTTTAGGCTGTTTTGTTTCATAGAAATAGAGGATGAATACAAAGATTGAGTGATCCTCTGTGCATTGAGGTTGAAAACCAAAGTCCTTGTCCAACACTCAGTGCCCAGGTGTATTGGTTTTAAATAGCCAAGGCTTGCCACATGTTTGAGGAATCCTCTACTATAACAGAGACTAAGGCAAACAAATAGGAAAAGAAATTGGAGAAAATAAAGGCAGTGCAGGAAGAAGGAAACCTTAAAAACTGGTCAATTAGCATAATACTACAAGAAAAGGATTGGCAGTAGTGGAAAACTGCCAGGGAAGGGAGGGGCACACTTCGTCAATAAGGGTACCAGATCTCAAACCAGGTGAAGTGGGGACCAAAGTGAGGTCCAAACTACCTGCACAATGACTATTTGTATACATACCCCTGAATTGTAACCCACATCTTTAAAATAAATTTTTTTTAAAAAAACCTGTCATTAGTGTCATCAAAGTTAGAAGAAAAAAACTGTAGTCATAAAACAAGAACAGATTGCTATGAGAAAAGAAGATTCAGAGGAAAAGAAGAGTTCTTGGAAATTAAAGGTGTGAGGGTGAAGAAATCAACTCAGTAGAAGGCTTAGAAGAGAAAATTGAGAAAGTAGAACAAAGAAGAAATAGAAAAACAAGAAAAAACAGAAGAGAGTAAATTAGCAAATAAATAATCAAAAATCATTCACATAGAAGGATAAGATTCTCTAGACTGGTACTGCAAGTGAAGGCCAGCCACAGTGCATTTAAAAAGATCCTGACAGAAGCAAATTGTAGTGTAATTTCACATGCCAATAAAACCCTAAAAGCTTGCTGAAAGGGAAAACAAAACATAGCTAAATGAATTAATAAACAAAAACAGGTCCCGTGGAAAGGTTTGAAATCAGAATGGCATCAGACTTTTCAACTAGCAATCCTGGAAGCTAAAAGTCATAGTAGCAGTGATTTTCCACCTAGAATTTTCTGTCTTACTAAACTGTCAAACAAATGTGTGTGTGTGTAATAAAGAACACAAGCACATAAACAAAAACACATGCAAGGCATACATAATTTACTTCTTAAATGCTCTTTCACAAGAGTGAGATAAAGTTGGGACAAAATCTGAATAAAGTCCTAGAACCTTCCACCAGGGGAAGCTTCTTGAACTAGTCACATTTTATCTTTGCGTGAACCTGGATAGGGACTTTTCCTGGGAAAGTTGCTTTGGTTGGGTTTCTGGATTGCACTTCATAGCCCCTATTTCCAGCTGGGTTCCTTTTTATTTATGTGTAATTATGTCCTCTTTGCCAGAAGTATTAATTTTCTCCAATCTTTTCCCCAGACTATAATCTCTTTAAGAGCAAAAAATACTATTGTATCCACAGCAAATAGTCAGTGTCTAGCAGCTACATAGAGGAAACACAATAGATATTTATTGAGTGAATGACTTAATAATTAATTAATATGGAGAACTTCCTCCAAACTGAGTGTCAATAAAATACAAACTAAGTGAAAAAAAAAAGTTCTAGACCCCAATCACCCTGGAAGAAGGAGAATCTTTACAAGGGAAGAAAATCAGAATCCATGGATTGTCTGTTGCCTTAGGTAATATGGGGAAAAAAATCAAAAGACCATTAGAGTCATTGGGCAGAATATGTGATAAATTCATTAAGAATTAACCAAATTTAAAAAAAATTAACCAAATGAATAGGAATTGCAGCAATTAACAAATCAGAAAAATGTTCTATAAGAAAGGAAACATAATCAGTGTACAGCAGATTCAGTGTTCAACATTTACATAGTTGAAATAATTTAAACAGATATTTAATAAAAGTTATGATATATCCTGGGGATGAAACTTACTTGGTCATGGTGGATGATTTTTGAGATGTGTTGTTGGATCCAATTTGCTAGAACCTTTTGAGTATTTTCTGCATCTGTATTCATCAGGGATATTGGCCTGTAGTTCTCTTTTTTTGTTGGATCTTTACTTCATTTGGGTATCAGGGTGATATTAGCTTCATAAAATGATTTGGGAAGAGTCCTGTATTTCTCGATTGCTTGGGATACTTTCAGTAGGATTGATATCAACCAGCTCCTTGTATGTTTTGTAGAACTCTGCTGGAAAGTTGTCTCGTCCAGGACTTTTTTTTTTTTTTGGCTCATTTTCTTATGACAGAGTCAATTTTCTGGATTGTTATTGGTCTATTTAATATCTCAATTTCTTCTTGTTTCAACATTGGGAGGTTATGTGATATCAGAAATTCCTCCATTTCATTTAGGATTTCCAGTTTGTTTCCATACAGGTGTGATAGTAATCTTTGATAATTTTTTGTATTTCTTCAGAGTTCATTGTGATTTGATCTTTTGCATTTCTGATTGTGTTTATTTGGGCTTTTTCTCTCTTTTTCTTGGTCAATCTGGCTATGGGGTCCATCAGTCATATTGTTTATCCTTTCAAAGAACCAGCTTTTTGTTTCATTGATTTTTTTCTAAGGTATTTTTTTCTTCTATGTCCTATATTTGGACTTTTACTTTGGTGATCTGGATTCTTCTGCTAAAGTTAGGGTTTTGGTGGTCTTGTCTTTCCAGCTCCCTTAGGTGATTTGTTAGGCTGTTAACTTGTGAGTTTTCCATTTTCTTGATGTGTATTCATAAATAAATGAATTCTCCTCTCAGTACTGCCTTCATGGCATTCCAGAGGTTTTGGTAAGATGTGTCTTTATTTTCATTTGTTCCCAGAAATCTTTTAATTTCTGCTTTTATTTCCACGTTGACCCAGGAGTTGGTCAGCATCATACTGTTTAGTGTCCACGTCTTTGTGGGTTTTGGAGTAGCTTTGTTGATGTTGGTATTTATTTTTATTCCACTGTGGCATGAGAAGGGGCATGGCAGTATTTTAATCTTATAAAATGTGTTTATGTTTGATTTATGGCCAAGGATGTGGTCAGTCTTGAAGTATGTTCCATGTGTTGTTGAGTAGAATGTTTATTCCATGGTTGTTGGATGGAGTGTTCTGTAAGTATCAATTAAGTCCATTTGGTCATGTGTCAAGTTGAGATTCTGAATCTCCTTGTTGATTTTTTGTCTCAGTGATCTATCTAGGGTTATAGTGGGGTTTTACTTGGAGGAACTCAAATCACTCTATAAAAAAGATACCTGCATATGCATGTTTATTGCAGCATTATTCACTGTAGCAAAAACATGGAACCAACTCTGCTGCCTATTGAAAGTAGACTGGATTTTTAAAAAGTGGTATAAATACATGATGGAATATTATGCAGCCACAAAGAAGGACAAAATTATGAACTTTGCAGCAACTTGGATGGATTTAAAGTCTATAAAACTCAGTAATCAGTCATAGAAACAAAGACCTGAGTACCACATGTTCTCACTCATAAGCAGACCCTGAACAATTACCATAATACCATAAGAGATTGACTGTAGTGGGAAACTGCCGGGGGGGTGGGTCACACTTCATCAATAAGGGTACCTAATCTCAAACTAGTTGAAGTGGGGACCAAAGTGAGGCCCAAACTTTACCTGTACAATAACCATTTATATTCTTTTTTTTTTTTTTTTTGAGTTGGAGTCTCACTCAGTCGCCCAGACTGGAGTGCAGTGGCCGCTCCCAGCCACCGCAGCCTCAATCTGCTGGGCTCTGGCAATCCTTCCGCCTCAGCCTTCCGAGTAGCTGGAACTACAGACACGCGCTACCATGCCTGGCTGATTTTTTGATTTATAGTAGAGATGAGGTCTCGTTGCCCAGGCAGGTCTCGAACCCGCGGGCTCAGGCAATCCACTCACCTCAGCCTCCCGAAGGAGCGGGATTACAGGCTGAGCTACCAAGCCTGGCTACCATTTGTATTCTTAACCTTGAATTGTACCCATCTTTAAAAAAAATTTAAAAGTTATGGTTTAACTATCTTTAGAGGATAGACAGAGGGAGAAAGATTTATTGACCCCAAAGAGCTTCTTATTATGTGTAACATAATATCTAACACAATGAGAAGTCAGTGGCTCATTCTTAAAGCATATAAAAAAGAAAATAGCCCCATAAACATAGTAATTAGGAATATAAATACCCATTTCAAAAGTGAGAGCTAGAATTATTGATGTTATTGCCTTTGGGGAGTTATTCAGGATATAGAAGGGGGACACTTCTGGTTTTAGTTATAAGTATCTAGTAAACCCAGTAAGTTTTGACTTGTTTAGCTATGGATATGTTACTTTGATAAAAGTAAAAAAGAGCTTAGCAATTGTGTGTGTGTGTGTGTGTGTGTGTGTGTTGGAGTTTCACTCTGTCGCCTAGGCTGGAGTACAGAGACACATTCACAGCCACCACAGGCTCAATCTGCTGGGCTCAGATGATCCTTCCACCTCAGCCATCCAAGCAACTGGAACTACAGGCACGTGCCACCAAGTTCGGCTAATTTTTTTTTATTTATTGTAGAGACGAGGTCTCGCCAAGTTGCCTAGGCTGGTCTTAAACCCTAGGCTCAGGGAGTCCTCTTGCCTCCACCTCCAAAAGTGCTGGGATTATAGGCATGAGCCACCATGCCCGGCTTAGCAATGTTTGATATACATGTATACTATATATAGATATATATGAGTGTATGCATATTTGCAAATTATTCTTTGATTTTGTGTTTGGTGCTTTTAAGAATCATAGTTGTTTTGAAATTTGTACTCATGAAGAAAGTTTTGCTAGAAAATTTGCAGGAAGTCTGAGAGAAAAAAGGAAGTGTCAGAATGTGGGTATTTTATAGATCCATGACTGATTTCTGCCACCAGTTCATCTCAAATGAATTGACCTTTAATGTGAGTACCAGTGAGTCTTTTCTAGATGGGATCAAAGAACTATGGCAAACAAGGAATAGAGTGTGGAGTCCAACCTGGAATAATGAAAGCTGTAACATTGCAGTAATTAATTTGAACATTGTAAAAATATCAAAAGTTAAGATTCAGGACTTTCAGCTACACTGAAAAACCAATTCTTTTTTTTTTTTTTTTTTGAGTTGGAGTCTCACTCCCTCACCCAGGCTGGAGTGCAGTGGCATGCTCACGGTCGAACTGCTGGGCTCTGGCAATCCTTCCGCCTCAGCCTTCCAAGTAACTGGAACTGCAGGCGCACACTACATGCCCGGCTAATTTTTGATTTATTGTAGAGATGACGTCTTGCCAAGTTGCCTGGGTGGGTCACGAACCCGCGGGCTCAGGCAATCCACTCTCCTCGGCCTCCCAAAGTGCTGGGATTACAGGCTGAGCCACTGAGCCCAGCCACCAATCAGTTTTTTTAAAAAGTAAGCATTTTAAGTTTTCAGTAGAAATAAAAACACCCAGAGAATAAGTATAAATAACATAAAAATGCTTTGGACCTGAAGTCAGGGAAGTCCAAATTTGAACCTTGGTTCTGTTTGTTACTTTGGTGGCAATATTTAACTTTTCTTGGCGTCAGTTTTTCTGTATATGAATTGGGGATATAAATACTAAGTTTACAAAACTATTGTAAAAACCATTTATGATTATATGTGTAAAAGCCTTTTTCTGCACAACACTGACAACTTTGTATAAATGTAAAGAGTTGTTATTAAAATAAACCAAATTTAAATTCTTCACTAAAAGTCAATCCTTGGCCTGGTGTGGTGGCTCATGCCTGTAATCCCAGCACTTGCCTGAGCCCATGGGTTCAAGACCAGCCTGGGCAACTTGATGAGACCTCATCTCTACAATAATAAATCAAAAAATTAGCTGGGCATGGTGGCGAGTGCCTGTAGTTCTATCTACTTGGAAGGTTGAGGTGGAAGGATCACCTGAGCCCAGCAGGTTGAGGCTGTGGTGGCCGGGAGCATGCCACTGCCCTCCAGTCTGGGTGATAAAGTGAGACTCCAACTCAAAAAAAAAAAAAAAAGTCAATCCTTGCTTAATACCTGAGTTTGGGTAGACAATTGATTATATTTTTTCCCATGAATTCTTTTATGATACCCATAAATTTGTGAGCTTTGTGGCATGCTTACTAATATTTTTGTTAATTTAATTGACATGTTTCAAATATTTCTTTGTTATCAAATTCTACTTTGTATCTTGAACTAGTGACACATTCTCTGCTCAGCTGCAATTAGCTTCATCTCAGTTGAGCAGTTGTTTTATTTTGTTTTTTTTTTTGTTTTTAGATCTCATGGGCTCCTGGGAGTCTATCTGAGTCCAGTTTAAAGCCCCCAATATCTGAAAAATGGCCTTATAAACCAAATAATTGCAAAGTGACCTCACTCTTCACATGGCATATAAAATTATTGTCAATTTGGCTCTTTTCATTTTGTGAGAAATTTATTTCTCTTTTAACCTACGTGAGCTAAATCTCTCTAGCTCACAGCAGACAAATTAATGAGCTGCTCAAAGCCTTCCTAGGTCGGTAGAAGTCCTTGGAGATATTGCAGTTTCATTTATTTACGGTATTTGCAGGTGGTGTCTGGTAATATGGACCTCCAAATAGAATAAAGATTGTAACATTTACCGAAAGGATGCATCAGCCATTATGCAACTAGCTTGAAAAAAAAAAAGCATATATGCTCTTTCAAACTAGCAAAAAGCAATCATATTACAGAGCTTTCTTCCCCCTTCTGTTTAAATGGACTGTTTAGAAAAATTAAGTTTCACTAAAACATAAGTATTGAACCTAAGAGGTAATGGAATCTTTGAGAAAATATAATTAAAATATGAAATAGCAGCTCACAAGATTAGCTTCCTCTATCATTATTCATTAGTATTTTTAAATGTCAACATGAGATTGTGAGACTAAATAGATTTTTTTAATCAAAAGTCACATTCTTTATGTTGCAATTTAATTAGAGACATTATTCCTGAAGAGCTTACTTTTCCCAGGGACATTATGCATTGTTCATGCAGCAACCTTGAAACTGACTCAATAATAATAGCACATAGTGCCCTTCAAGTGCCTTACAATGTTTTTACAAGTATTCATTCATTTAATCCTTATCACTCCCCTATCAGGTAGCCACAGAGAAAGTCAGCGACTTATTCAAAGTCATACCATGAATAATATGAGCTAGCTGCCTTGAGCACAAGCAGTCTAGCTTTCGAGTTCTCTACTGGTTGCCTCACCTAAATTTTTTTCTCTTGCTAACCTTTGTGTTCCTGACTCATATGGTAGATTACTCTGGTGTTTCAGTGGAAGATTCTATAGGTTCATACACATACGGGTAGATTTACTTGAAACATTCTCTTTTGGTAGGGAATTGTTTTATTGGTTGATTGACTAATTGATTGATTGGGAAAGGGTCTTGCTCTGTCACCCAGGCTGGAGTGCAGTGGCTCACATGACCATAGCTCAATATAGCCTTGGCCTCCTGGGCTCAAATGATCCTCCTGCATCAGCCTCCTGAGTAGCTAGAACTGCAGGTGCACAACATAATTTTTTATTTTCTGTAGAGATGGGGTCTTGCTATGTTACCCAGGTTTTGACATTTGTTTGTCATCAGCAAACTTTGGTGTTTGTAAAGGAAACATTAATTTTGCAGATAGCTGCTAGCTTATAGTGAGTGGATTTTTGGTGATGGATTTCCATTGATTATTGGCTTTGTTATATTGCTTCATGGAGAACATTTATCTAATAGTTTAAGGCCTGTTTTCACTGATTAAATTTGAAAGATGCACAGGGAGATTGAGATCATGACCACTCTGCAAGGATGAGATAACGGTGATTTTAGTAACTTCAGACTCTGCTCATTGAAGCTCTTTGCACCATGTCAAGAAAGCTTTGCAATTCAGTCTGTGCCTTTTTAGTGTAGAGGAACACACCTCATGCAACCGCGGGTACTCTAATAATGCTCTTTTTTGCATAGATGAATAATGTGACCACAGACTATTGTCTTGACATCATAAAGAAGTTTGAAGTTTCAGAAGAAAATAAGATGAAAAATGTTCTTGGCATAGAAGGTAAACTAACCAATATTCTTAATTTCTTGTGTCTTGATTCAGACTGTTAAGTTAAATTCCAACAAAATTTTTGGGAAAAGAAATCAGGAGATATCCATGGAATTAAAAATAACTCAAATAAAATCCACAGCACACACCTATTTTCCTATAATCAAAGACAATGAAGTTGCTACTTCTCTTCCACTTGCAATGCCCTTGAACGTTCCCCCCTTCAAGTGAATCTACTTGACATCACAATGTGTGATGGATGCCAAGAAATATCTGGACTTTACTCAAATGGCTAATTTTTAGAAATAGTCTCATCCTTAGGATTTTGTGAAGGGAAATTTGGCCCTGAAAGAAGTAATCTGTGAAATAAGTGACTTGAGGGAAAATGTGTTCCTATTAAAATGTTAGCAACTGACTTGTTTTTCTGAATCCCTAATTGTTGGAATTACAAATCTTGTTAATACAGCTACCTCATTTTATAGTTGAGGAAAGTAAATAATTTACCCATGGTTGTATACTCAGAATCTAGCTCCTAGAATGTTGTTCATAAATAATAGGGTATAACTATAGCTACATGTATGCATATGTATTTAAAATATGTAAGGAAATCAATTGCAGGCTACCACCCCATGGGAAGTTCTCCCAGGCAGAATAGATTATCTTAATGAAAGACCACCGGGGACCCCAGCTGGTCCCATGTTTACCTTACCATTTTTTATTGTTGGACTCCATTTTCTCCTGCTCCCAGTATCAGTATGGGTAAGGGTATTTTAATACCATGTATTTACTTCCTGTGGTGGAGGGTGATTAAAATGAAGAGGAATAATTTCAAACCTTATATCATTAAAAACTATTTTAAAAACAACCAGAGAGGATAAACTAACATGGGCCATGAGTCTTTTCCTTGGTGGGGCCCCAAAAGATGGACCTAAATGTGACTTCTTAGCTATGGACATAATGATTGGCATGAAGAAATTCTGAAGTCTCAGAGAATATTTACAGATATTATTTTACCAAGTGGTTTTGAAAATTTGAAACAGTCTACCCTAATGAATTATTCTACTTAGGTACTTTTGAGTCATTCATGTATTTATTCATATATTAATGAGTGCCTCTTTGACCCAGGCATTATCTTATGAAAGATTATAGAAAAACTGATAGAGTTTGTCGCATAATCTTTAAGCAGTATTTCAAAGTTATAAAATATACCAGCCATTAGCAGCATTTTTTTTCAAACCAATTTTGTTGTCAAATAATCACACCTTGAATTTAGACAGTGCTTAACTTTTGACATGCTTCCTTAACTATGGCACTGACTATACTGTTTTCAGATCAACTTAATAATCTATTAACTCCTGGTTGATCAGGGTACTTTTTGGAATATTAAATGCTGCTTTTATATGGCTTTGGTCACTTGTTAGGTCACACTGTGTAAGCCTAGCTTAAGTTCACTAATTACTAAATGGTTTAGCAGTGAGCCTGCCATTCCCACCGAATCAAAATTCTTTAGAAAGTCTATTTATTTTTCTCTAGGTTATGTTTAAAAGGCTATTTCCCCAAGGTCAGGTTTCAGTTTTGGAATGCTATTTGACCTCAAGCAAATCTCTTATTGCTCCAGTTTTTCCCACAAAGGCTGTCCTAAGGGTGAATAAGATAATCACTGTGAACATTCTTTAATCTTTTTTGTCCCTGCTGGAGTCATTCATTACATGTGCTTTGAAAGCCACATGTGTCACTCTCTCTTCTTTCCAAAGGCTTCACGAACTTCATGCGCAGTCCTGCTTGTGACATATTTAACCCAATGCACCATGAAGTGTACCAAGACATGGATCAGCCTCTCTGCAACTACTACATTGCTTCCTCTCACAACACCTACCTGACTGGGGACCAGCTCCTTTCTCAGTCCAAAGTGGATATGTATGCCCGGGTGCTGCAAGAGGGTTGTCGCTGCGTGGAAGGTACGTGCGCTGTCTGAGCTCCGGGGTGTGTTGGCGAACGTGTGCTTTACTCAGTCAGTCAAGTCTAGTGTAACTGATGGAGACTTAAAAGATGCTCTCACACTGATTAGAACTATTTTTCTGCTCATCATTCAGTCAATCTTAACTTTCTAATCCTCCCTGGCTCCTTCTTTGTTCAATTGGGAGGGAGAGAGAGATGTTCTAGCAGTTGGGAAGCATACCTTTAGAGGCTGAGAAATTGTGATGACAATGAAAGTCTTCCTAGAAAGATATTTTTAATTATACAATGCCAAAAATAGTTCAGGAGATTTGTTTGTTTTCAAGATACTTCAAGGTCTATCCATCAGCCAGCGTTTATTAAATTTCTGGTGGGTTCCAGGTGGTTAGGGTACAGATGTAAGTAAGACATGGTTTCTGTCTTCAAGGAGTACACAATCTAGTAGGAGAGATGGACATTTATACAAAATATGGTGGTGTGCTCCTATAGGTCCAGCTACTCAGGAGGCTGAGGGAGGAGGATCACTTCGGGCCAGGAGTTGGAGGCTGCACTGAGCTATGATCATGTCTGTTGTCTATGAATAGCCATTATACTCTGTCCTAGGTGACATAGCAAGACCATGTTTCTAAAATAAATAAATAAATAGACGGATAGTACAATGTGAGTATTCCACCAGTCAGATGATACACGTGGTAGAGGAGTGATGATGTGGAGAATAAAGTATAAGATCAAATGTGGTTGAGAAATCAGGTGGGCTGTGTCAGTAGCCTGGAGTTGGTCGTCCAGGGTTTTGAGTGCTGTGGTGAGGGATTGAAACATCAGCTTTTGGTAATGAGGGGCCCATGAAGGGTTTTATTGTCTAAAGTGATGTGATCAGACTTGCAGTTTAGAAAGACCACTTGGGCAACAGTGGGGGGGGGATAATTTTTAAAAGTTTTTGGAATATGTATTTGAGAAGAGGTGAAACAGGAGCCAGGAGTGTGGTAGAAAGGCTATCACAGCAACATAAAGGAAGGCGGTACCATCTTTGACTAAGCAAAAGAGAGAGGTGATTATAAGGATACAATATTAAGAAGGTCAACTTAATGGCACCTGGTGAGAGAAGTCAAAGATGAAAGGAAGGAAGGGGAAGGCAGGAATGGGTGATAGGGTCACCACATCCTACAGGAAATCTGAGAGGAACAGGATGGGTGAGTTCAGCTCTCTCATCTGCTGAGTTTACAGTGACTTTGTCACATTTATGTGGCCCTCTCTATCAGTCATCTGGATAACAGTCTCTGAACTTCATGGAAGGGTCCAGGCAAGACAAAGCTTCCATAATACAGGGCTTTGGATGTAGTAGTTACAACAGTGAGAGTGTACAAGATCACTTTCAGAGAAAAGTGGGGAAGAGGAAGAGGCCTGAGGACTTCAGGGACCCTAAGTTTAGGTGGTGGAAAGAACAAGGGGAACGAGCCAGGACAACTAAGAAAAAGTGGTCACTTGGACCTAAGGGATGGAAATATGAGAAAGATATGCCTAGAAATGTCACGTGGAACAGACAAGGAAAAGAAAACTAAGTATCCAATCTAGTTGTGTTTGACAGCTAGGGGTTGTTGGTGACTTCTGCTGTGTCGTTTGGTGGTGTGTTAGTGGGAAGGTGAATGTAACTTAAGCTGCTGTGGGTTGGTGATGGGGCATTTTTTTGGATGAGAAGATTTATGATGCATGCTGGGGTGCAGGGGAGAAACAATACAGGTTTGTTTTTTGATGAGATGAAGGGGATAAGAGATTGTGAAAGGTTCATGCCTGTTTTTGTGAAAAGTATCATCCACAAAGTGTAAAATGATTGGAAGTTGGCTAGGGGGCTTAAGGTCAGCAAACTTTTAAAGAAGTCATCAGAAAAAGAGAAAGGAGTTGACAAGATAAATTGGGGCTGGGCACAGTGGTTCACACCTATAACCCCAATACTTTGGGAGGTTAAAGCAGGAGGATAGCTTGAGGCCACAAGTTCAAGACCAACCTGGACAATGTAGTGAGACCCTGTCTTTACAAAAAATAAAAAAAATTAGCTAGTAGGCCTAGCTACTCAGGAGGCTGAGATGGGATCTCTTGAGTTCAGGAGTTTGAGGCTTCAGTGAGTTATGATTGTACACCAGCCTGGACAACAGAGCGAGACCCTGCCTTTAAAAAAAAAGTTGGAAAGTCCCAGCTAATTTCAAAAAACAGTCTTTGGTGATATATATATATAATCTTAGACTCTTAGACTTAGACTCTTCCTACCCCAGCCCATCTCTGATAATATGCATCTGCTTAGATAGAGGGACAGAAAAGACAGATTATAAATTGATCCAAGGCTCTGAATTTCTGGGTCATATAAAGTGTTGGTTAAGAGCTCTTGTAAGTACCTGACAGGAGGTCCGTGGGTCTAGGAAAGGAAGTGAAGTGGATAAGAGGCCATAAAATGAGGTGAAGAGACCAGTAGACTGAAAGAAAGAAATGTGTGAAAAGTTGTAATCACACTTAAAAAAACAAGGACAGAGTGTTGTCATTGCAGTGGGATATAGTTACAGGTGTTCACAATGTCAGAGTGTGTCAGGGGTGAGCATGATTAGAACAGAGTGAAGCAAGGGATTATTGACTCCGAGGAGGTCAAAGCTAAGGAACTGAGTAGGTTGCCACATGGGCTTTTAACTCACAAAGAGTGTGGACAGGGATAGGTTGAAGATTAAAACTATAAACCAGATACTTAAGCACATAAAGAATACTATAGAAGAGGTACTTGGAAGATGCTGGAAGGGTATATTGGATAGAATGAACTATACCCTTAGTTATCCCAATTTGAAGGATTTTTTTTTTTAATGAGTATAGATGAACAGTTATCTAAAAGTAGAAATAACTTGGGAGTCTGCGGCAGGAGGATTGCTTGATCCTGGGGTTTCGAGGCTGCAGCGAGTTTTGATCGTGCCACTGTACTCCAGCCTGGGGGACAAAGTGAGATGCCATCTCTGAAAAAAAAAGTCATAATAAAGACCTGAAGAATGCCTCTGGTTCTGTGATTTACACTAAATCTCATCCGTGGAGAAAGGAAGTAGTGTTCTCCAAGTAGACTGATGGTTAATCAAGATTACAAGGTCGAGGGAGGATTCCAAAGAAAGTCTGAAGATAAAGGGAGTTTGTGATGAAATGAGGTTCATGTGGGGAACAGAGGAATTGCTTTGTGGTTTGAGTATGCTGGGAGTCATAGTGATAATGTTGTCGAGGGTGGGGGGGTGGAAAGTGTAGGGAAATGAATAAAGTCATAGGGTGAGAGATAAGACAGCTTAGCTGGAAGAGCCTTTCTTTGTCAGATAGTTTCTGGCTTGAATTTTCTGCTGTTAATACAAAAGTAACAGTAATGTCATAAAGGTAAATCAACAGGTTTAAAAAAATGGGTAGGTGTTAAAAACTATCTGCATCCAGACACACCACTACAGCAGGAGCGCTCTGGAAACATGCGTTTTATGACTGGATTTTTCAGTAGTTACAGGAAATGCATACTAACAATAGTGACCAGCAATTGAGTGGCTTGAGCAACTGAATAATGAAGATGCTTATAAAATATTAACATGAAGAAAACCCTTTCGAGTCACAAAGGGTCTTGAAGTGACATTCTGCTCTCAGCCAGTATTCAGCCTTAGTTTACTCAGCACTCAACACATCTTACATGTCTCATGTGTATAGAAATGCCCTGGGTGCCCAACCTCATTGGATTCTCCCTGATGGCATCCTACCATTATAAATGGTGACATTTTCTTGAAGGTCAAGTATGGAGGTTGATTTTTGGTGACCCTATGAAGTGACAGTCAACTCTAGATG
This sequence comes from Carlito syrichta, assembly GCF_000164805.1. Lineage (NCBI taxonomy): Eukaryota > Metazoa > Chordata > Mammalia > Primates > Tarsiidae > Carlito > Carlito syrichta. The sequence continues at coordinate 351,611 of NW_007251295.1, forward strand.
ATTTTGCAAATTTGTTACTTCTGGCTTCTCTATTTCTTTTGCTTTTCAGTTCCTTCAGATACCTAGACTTTTCTTTTTTGGTTTACCTGTCCAAACTCAATGTCCTGCTGAAGTCTAATCACATTCCTATGGTTAACTCCTTATACTGAATCAAAACTTTCAATCCTTCAGCTTTGGAGCATTAAGAAGCAAAGTTATCTGATTAAGACTATTTATGATAAGGTACACATAATTTTTAGTTGTGCATTTTTCAATATTCCTTTAATTTTAAAATGGGAAATTATGTGCAGTAGATAACATTGAACATGGGTCTTCTCTTGTACTTTCTTTCTTTCTGTTTGCCAATCACCAAGATAATAGAACGAAGCTGCTTGTCATTCCATGTCTAAAGGTTTGCTCACTCCCAATATTTACACAAACTGAGATTATGCGTAGCTATGGTGTCATTTTAAAGGACATGGAATCTCTTATGTGCCCCCAAATATCACCCTCACCAGCTCATATCAGTAAATTTATCCCCCAGTATTTGGCTTGAAATTCTTACTGTTAGAATAATCTATAACTGGACAGTGAAAGTCAAACTACTATTTCTGGGAAGTTTTTGATAGGTAGAAGAATTATATTTATCTCAAAGACTAGGTCAGCTTTGTGTTTGACCTATTTTCTGTTGGAAATTGTGGTTGTCACCTTGGGTTTGAATGTATTGTAGGAAAGAAAAGAGACACAACTTTGATTTCAGCCCCTTTTATGGGCCAGGTCCTGGTTAAGTGTTTTCCATACATTCTCATTTAGTTCTTACAACGCAATCAAGAAAGAAGGAATTGTCTCCTCTTAGAGGAAACTCCAACTCAGCGTTAGATCAATGGCTCCAAGTTCCCATAACTAAAGAGCTTGGAAACTCGGATTGGAACCCAAGTTGCTCTGAGTCTCCAACTTTACTGTTCTTCGGGAAGTCTGTGTGTTTTTGAAGAAGCAGCATTGAATGACATGACCAGCACCAAGAGGGATTGAATGAGGGCTGTTGGGTCATATAAGGACAGCTGGAGAAAGTGAGGAGCACAGCACAGAGGCCTAGAGTTTGGTGACATGATCTTTGTGGTTTCCTAACAATTTCTGACAGTCCTGTGACTTAAAGATCTTAGATTCCTTTTGAAGCTTGGGTGTGGAGACATCAGAAGACATACAGTGGTCCTTTCTAATCTGTGGTTCATTTTCCATGGCTTCAGTTCCTCGTGGCAGCTGAAAATATGAAATGGGAAAGTCCAGAAATAAACAATTTACAAGTTTTAAATTATGTACCTAAGTAGTGTGATGAAATTTCATGCCATTCTACTCTGTCCTTTCTCCATCACAAGAGGAAGGATGAGTACGGTACAGTGAGATATTCTGAGAAAGAGAGAAACCACATTTATATAACTTTTATGGCAGTATATTGTTATAATTATTCTATTTTATTATTAGCTATTGTTAATCCCTTGTGCCTAATTTTTAAATTAAACTTTTTCATATGTATGTATAGGAAAAAAACCATGATATATATGTTCATAATATGCATTCACTGGGGATTTTGGCACGGGTACCCTGAGGATGAGGGGGGAACTACTGTATACCCAGTGGCATTTGATCTACCTTGGGTCCGAATGAGGTTGATTTTATTCTTAAACAGCTTCAGTTAGAATTTAAAGAACCTGATTTACAGAATGTTGTAGCAGGTCATGAATTGAAAATTTCAGGTCCTGCAGCTATTTTTCTGAAGTTGCTTTTGCCGAGGATAGCTCTTTTTTTTTTTTCTTTTTCTTCTTTTTTTTACTCGGAGTCTTACTCTGTCACCCAGGCTGACATAGCCCTGTTATGCCATTTCTCCTCCAAGGTGGGACTATAAATCAGGGCATGATCACGACCACTGCAGCCTCGACCTGCTAGGCTGAGGTGATCCTTCCACCTCAGGCTTCCAAGTAACTGGAACTATAGGCACATGCCACCATACCCAGCTAATTTTTTGATTTATTGTGAAGGCAAGGTCTCGCCTAAGCTGATCTCGAACACCTAGGCTCAGGCAATCCTCTCGCCTCCACCTCCCAAAGTGCTGGGATTACTAGTGTGAGCCACCATGCCTAGCTCAAGCGTAGCTCTTAGGAGATGGAGAATGGGCCGGGCTCAGTGGTTCAACCTGTAATCCCAGCACTTTGGGAGGCCAAGGTGAATGGATTGCCTGAGCCCGTGGGTTCAAGATCAGCCCGGGTAACTTGGTGAGGCCTCATCTCTGCAATAAACAACAACAAAAAATTAGCCAGGCATGGTAGCACACGCCTGTAGTTCTGGCTACTTGGAAGGCTGAGGCAAATGGCTCGCCAGAGCCCAGCATGTTGATGCTGGGGTGGCCGTGAGTGTGCCACTGCACTCCAGCCTAGGTGACAGAGTGAGACTCCAGCTCAAAAAAAAAAAAAAGATGAAGAATGATGAATCTAGACAGCCTTCTCTCCCTTCCTTCCTTCCCTTTCTTTTCTTTCTTTTTTTTTTTTTTTTTTGAGTTGGAGTCTCACTCTATCACCCAGACTGGAGTGCAGTGGCCGCTCCCAGCCACTGCAACCTCGAACTGCTGGGCTCCGGCGATCCTTCCGCTTTAGCCTTCCAAGTATCTGGAACTACAGGCGCGTGCTATCACACCCAGTTAATTTTTTTGTTTTATTGTAGAGATGAGGTCTCACCAAGTTGCCCAGGCGGGTCTTGAACCCGCGGGCTCAGGCAATTCACTCACCTCGGCCTCCCAAAGCACGGGATTACAGGCTGAGCCACCAAACCTGGCCACTTTCTTTTCTTTCTTTCCTTCTTTCCTTTGTTCTTTTCTTCCTTTTCTCCCCCCGCCCCCACCTTTCTGTCTCACTCTGTCACCCAGGCTAGAGAACAGTGGCATGATCACAGCTCACCGCAGCCTTGACCTCCTGGGCTCAAGTGATTCTCCCATCTCAACCTCTCAAAGTGCTGAGATTATAGGCATGAGCTACTGCACCCAGCTCTCCGGACAGTTTCTTTATGCTGTTGTGATCTAAAGAATCTCTCCACTTTCAAGCTTCTATTTTGATAATGTCATGTTTTCCATCTCTGTTAGTTCAGCTGCTGTTACGTCCTCGGTCAGGCTATCTATAGTGTCATGGGGAAGTCTTTCTGGTGATGGGCTTGTCAGCAAGTCAAATTGATAACATTTTCACATGACCCATCATTCACTTGCTTTTCAGCCTGAGTTGCTTAATAAATATGGATGTTCTGTCGGGGATTTTCATTCTCATTATGGAGCTGATGTTGCATTGCTGTCGTAATCTGTTTACAACGTCTGTCGTTATCTCCGGGAGTGCCATCAGGGTGGAACATCTTTAAGTCCCATTGTGAAAAGCGGTTGGTTAACAGCTTGGCCTTCAGAGTGACCAGCTCTTTGTCGGAGTTGCTTTGTTTTCAGGGTCTCCAGCGTGTGACCTGATTGAAAAATGGGCCCTGGCTATTTTGTGGGCAGGAGGATTGGATAGAGAGGATTTCTACCTTGCCAACATTCCCTTTCCAGCATTAGCCCATACAAGAAAAGTCACAGCCATTTGAACCTGGCCACGAATGCCACATATTAAGATGCCGGTACTGTTTGGGAATGTTATCTTTGTTTCACAGGCAGGTGATGAAATCAGACATTAAAAAATGAGCATTAGGAGAATCTACCATTCATCCTCAACTGTGGATATTCTACCTATGTTGTAAATATTAGCAAAAGAGCACCTTCCGTAATGACTGATGCTGTTTGGATGTGGACTCAATAAGCAAGTCGGGACTGGTGATTGCCTTGTCTACTTGCCATTCTTTTGGAAAAGATATTAGTTTATTTATCAGAAAGCCTGTTATGCCCTTTCTCCTCCAAGATGGAACTATATAAATCAGAGCAAAAAATTGTTGAAATTGTATATTATTTGAAACTTCTATTCATTTTTTTCCTTGCCTATATCCAGAGACAAACTGCAGAATGTCAAGTACATGACAAAATTGGATGAAGCTTCTCTTCTGAAAAGATGTTGTTGACTTATTGGACCCTGTTAGCAGACCCAAAGGAACAGTATGACGTTGTAGGATAGGGTCCCACAACCTTTGGTTTTCTCAACAGCATCTTGTTCTTAAACATTATTTCCAGTATTCCTGTGGTGTTAACCTTGAATGTTTTTTCTCCTTTTTTTTTTCTGATTTTTTTCCACTAGGGATTTTGAACAACCAATGTTTAATGGATTAATATAGACAATTCTATTAGTCAGAGTTTTCCAGAGAAACAGATCAATAAAATATGTAGAGGCCAGGCATGGTGGTTCACACTTAGAACCCCAGCAGTTTGGGAAGCCAAGGCAGGAGGATTGCTTGAGCTCAGGAGTTCAAGACTAGCCTGGGTACCACAGTCAGTCTCTACAAAAAATAAAAAAATTAGCCGAGCATGGTGGTGCTTGCCTGTAGTTCCAGCTACTTGGGAGGCTGAGGTTGAAGAATTGCCTGAGCCCAGGAGGTCAAGGCTGAAATGAGCTGTGATTGTGCCATTGCACTCCAACCTGGGTGACAGAGTGAGACCCAAACTTAGAAAAGTAAAATAAAATAAGATAAAAGTAAAGTAAAGAAAGAGAGAGATTGAGATTTGTTGATTTTTTTTTTTTTTAAGGAATCAGCTTCCATGCTTGTGAGTGTTGGCAAGCCTAGAATCTGTGGAGCAGGAGCTGGAGACTTAGGTTAGGCTTGATTTGTTATTTTGAGTGTGAATTCCAAAGGGCAGCAGGCTGGAACTGAGGCAGGGTTTCTATGTTACAGCACTGAGGAGAATTCCTCCTTCTACGGGAAACCCAAGTCTCTGCCCTTGAGACCCTCATCTGACTGGGCGAGCCCCATCCACATCATGGGGAGTAATCTGCTTCACCCAAAGTCTACTGATTTAAATTTTAATCATATCTTCACCATAATGCGTAGACTGGTGTTTGACCAAACAACTGAGCATCATAGCCTAGACAACTTGATGTGAAAAAGTAACTATCAGTCACATGGTGATTATGGTGAATATCCTGAGCAATTTCAGAAGAAAATTGAGACAAAACACAAACCACACATATAGGGATGGTGCTCCTGAAATAAAGTCCAGGTGTGGTCCCAAACTGTGTGGTCTTAATTGAAGGCAGACTTCCAATCAGCGTTTTGCTATCAAAATTCAGTCTGCCGAATTGTTTGTGTTTGGTCTCTATTGTATTTCAAAAGGATAAATGCAATGCCAATATTTAAAAATTGGGAAGGCCGGGCTCAGTGGCTCAGCCTATAATCCCATCACTTTGGGAGGCTGAGGCGAGTAGATTGCCTGAGCCTACCGGTTCAAGACCAGCCTGGGCAACTTGGCGAGACCTCATCTCTCCAACAAATCAAAAAAATTAGCTTGGCGTGGTAGTGCACGCCTGTAGTTCCGGCTACTTGGAAGGTTGAGGCGGAAGGATCGCTGGAGCCCAACAGGTCAACACTGGGGTGGCTGTGATTGTGCCACAGCACTCCAGCCTGGGCAACAGAGTAAGACTCCAACTCAAAAGATAAAAAACAAAAATAAATAAAAATTGGGAAAAGGGAATTTCATGGAGGTAGAGAGTTGGTTGGTGGTTACCAGAGGATAGATTAGCTAATGGGTACAAAAATACAGTTAGACAGAAGGAATAAGATATAATGTTTGATAGTGAAATAGGATGACTATAATTAACAGTAATTTCTTGTATAGTTCAAAATGGCTGGAGGAGAGGAATTAGGATGTTTCCAATGCACAGAAAGAGCAAATGTTTAGGGAGCTGATATCCCAATTGCCTTAGTTAGATCAGTACACATTATAAGCATGTATTAAAATATCACACACACCCCCCAAATAAGTATAACTATTATATACCACTTAAAGAATTAAACTATAACTAAGGAAAAAATAAAATACCTTCTATGCTCAAGCTATGTTTTCCTCTGCAGTTCTATAGCATTTACTCTTGGTCCCATTCTGTCTAGTTTTAACAACTCATTGTTTGATATTCTGATAACCTACTAAACACTTGAATGAATTTCAAAAAATAGAAAAATTCGCAGCAATAAAATCTAGACTTTTTTACTTCTCTTGGAAGATCTGCTGGCAGGGTTCTCATTCTTACTTAGCAGTGATTGACAGCGAGAAGTATTTATCTCGTTCATACACAAACTTCCTGTTGGGCTGCTGTCCTGATGTTACCTGAGAAGCTCTTGTTGGCATTTGAGATGATGACCCCCTGCCATAGGGAAGAGAGAGATCATGTGGGCTGGTAAGGGTCTCTGGGGGCCCCAGCTTAGCCTTGGCTGGGATTTACATAAGCAAAGTGAAAAGGTGATATTTCAGGTGACCTTAAAAGAAAGAAGCAAAGAGGCATAGAGTGTAGGTGAGGAAGCTTGTCAAACCGAAAGAACTAGCCTGTGAGTTTGGGTATAGGAGCAAATATGGCTGACTTGTCAGACAGGAGCTAGGATGTTAATTAAGGCAACATTGTTCTTTTAATGATTAAACTTCAAATTCTTTTTGCCTTAAAACAATGAAGTATTTCTTGTGTATGTGAAACCCAAAGTAGATGTTCCTAATGGGTGAATCTTTTAAGCAGTGATTTAGGGGTCCAGGCTCTTTCTGGTTTGTGCCTGTGCTATCTTCAGCACATGACTTCTAAAGTCACAGCAGCCGGGCATGGTGGCTCACGCCTGTAATCCCAGCACTTTGGGAGGCAGAAGTAGGAGGATCTCTTGAGCCCAGTTCGAGACCAGCCTGGACAACATATTGAGACTTTGTCTCTACAAAGTATCAAAAAATTAGCCAGGCATAGTAGTGCACACCTGTAGTCCCACCTACTTGGGAGGCTGAAGCAGGAGGATCACCTGAGCCCAGGAGTTCGAGGCTGCAGTGAGCCATGATCAGGCCACTACACTCCCGCCTGGGCAATAGAGTGAAACCTCAACTCAAAAATAAAAATAAAAATATCATAGCAGATAAAAAAAGAAGACAGATTACGGTGGGTTTCCATCGACCAGACCTGGAAGTGGTACATATCCTTTCTGCCTGCATTTCACTGGTCACACCCTACCGCAAAGGAAGGCAGGGGAAGTAGAGCCTGGTTATGTTCCCTGTGTAAGAGAAGAAACAGGCCTGGTGAGTAGCTAGCCAGTCTCTAACATGAGAGACAGGGCATTAGAGTTAAGCAGGCAACAGCTGCCGTAAGCAGGTGTAGGACATTAATTAATAAATTTAGCATATACTTACTTACCTACTTCTATGTGTTGTATACTATGCTATATGCCAAGTAGGATTTGTGAGCTAAGGAGCAACATGGTGAAAGCAGTGTTTTGAGAAATCAGTCTGGGGCAGAGTATAAAACAAGAAAAGGCAAATTCTAAGTCTGAGAGGATGTGAGGAAACTGTTGTTTTTCTCTAGCTGAGAGCCAATGAGATTGCCGGGATACATAGCAATATTAATAGTATCCAATAGGGGCCAGGCTCGGTGGCCCAGCCTAAAATCCCAGCACTTAGGGAGGCCAAGGAGAGTAGATTGCCTGAGTCCGTGGGTTTGACACCAGCCCAGGCAACTTGGTGAGACCTTGTCTCTACAATAAAATAAAAAAATAGCCAGGCATGGTAGCACATGCCTGTAGTTCCAGCTACTCAGAAGACTGAGGCGGAAAGATCACTGGAGCCCAGAAGGTCAACGCTGGGGGTAGCCATGAGCATGCCACTGCACTCCAGCCTGGATCAAGGAGTGAGACTCCAACTAAAAAAAAAAAAATAATATCAATAACACTAATAGTTACTACATGCTGTGCAGTGTTACAAACAACTCTACATGTACTTAGCCATCGCTCAAATGTATGATATAAGTGCTATTATTATTTTTCTTTTCTTGATGGAAAAGCAAAATTTCAAATGATTAAATAATTTGTCCATATTCACGTAAATCTTGGCATGGCCTGAGGATTTAGGAAGTTGGTGTTATTTTGTAACTACTATAGAATTAATAAAATGAGAATAAAACTAATGGAAACATTTTGAGTTTAGGTGACCAATAAGGAAATCTCTATTATTGATTTGAGAAGCACACTGTAGCTTGTGAAAAGCGTTTAATAATCTGAAGAAGAAAAAGAAGTGAAATTGGAAAAACTACCTGTTAAGAAATCTTACTCTTCTTGGGCACACTTGATTGGATTTAGAAAACTTCTAGTGAGAGTTTTGGTAATTTCTGGGCTGCTTAAGAATATGACATCTTTGGCTGGATGGTCTGGCTCATACCTGTAATCCTAGCACTTTGGGAGGCTGAGGTGAGAGGATTGCTTGAGTCCAGGAATTCAAGACTAGCCTGGGCAACATAGTGAGATCTTTTGGGCTTGGTGGTAGACACTTGGAGTCCCAGCTACTCAAGGTACTGAGTTGGAAGTATCACTGAGCCCAGGAGGTTGAGGCTACCATGAGCTGTGATTGTCATGATCATGCCACTGGTACTCTGACTTGGGCAACAGAGTGAGATCACAACTCAAAAACAAATAAAAAAATTTTAAAAAAGAATATGATATCTTTGTTAACCAAACTCAAAAATGAATCATTTGCTATCATGAATTATTTATTCTAATAAATATTCCAGAACCCCCGTTTCTTTGTCTCATGTCTTTATTATGATTTTAACAGATATACTTTCAAACAATACACTTGATAATAAGTGTGTGGCATTTCCAGAAATATTTATAAGCACCAGAGACTTGAGTTTGCTGATGTGACATTCTGTCTTTGGCAGTTGACTGTTGGGATGGCCCAGATGGAGAGCCAGTGGTACACCATGGGTATACTCTCACTTCAAAGATTCTCTTCAGAGATGTGGTGGAGACCATCAACAAACATGCTTTCGTGAAGAATGAGTAAGTACGGCGACCCTGAGCTAAGAATGCACCCCCATGTGGAGTGCTGCCTGGTACAACGTGTCTCCAAAGTCACCCACGCTTCCTAGACTCTGTACCTCTCTTTCTGCTACCCTAAATCCCTCCTTCCTTCTCAGCAAAAAGTTATGAACAAGTAAGGTGGACTCCCAGTTTGTTCTTTCTCCTGCTCCATTGATTTCTTTCCTGGTCTTTGTCAGCCTGCCTCTTAAAGACCTTCTTGCAGAGTGGCCTCTAAGTTTCGAAAGCCAGGGTGTAGAGTGTGTCTGTAAAGTCTAGAAACACAGACTGCTGTATACATAATTAATAGTTTTTTGCTATTGCATTACAATACTGTAAAATGATAATATCCAGGGTTTTAGACATGCTAGATGAAGTATCTGGCATCTTTATGTTACTTGACCCCTCCTTGGCATTTGATAATGGTATTTCCTCTCTAATACTTGCCTTTTTTGGCATCCATTGTATCATTCTCTCCTCCATGGCTGTTATTGCTTCTTACTCTCTTTTTTGGTCTGTGGTCTTTTATTCCATTTTCTCACTCCTTTAATGGTTACTATTTCCTAAGGTTTTGCCCTTAGTCTATTTTTTGGATATTTATCCAATTATCCAGAACTTCTTCCCTAAGTTCTATATGTACATAGAAAAATCTTCAGTGAATATTCCCCTTGAGTATCGCATAGGTAGGGAAGTCACAACAGTCAGCAGAAGATAGGACTCCTGCAGCCATTGGGCTCACACCCCAAACGGAACCCACATCTTATTCTGCCAAACCTCTTGCTTCTCACTCAATTTCCTTTTAGTTAGGGGCAAGACTGTCTACCAGAGGCTGCCGCCAAAAACTGAGAGTCATTCTAGATTCAACCAGTCCTTGTCAATTCTACTTCCCCAGTTATCTTTTGACTTCATTGCCTTCTCTCCATTTTATTTCCCCTCTGGTTCATCCTCCACATTGGGGTTGTAGTTTTCTTTCTGAACTATAAGCATGATGTTGTCATTCTTGTCTTAAGAGTCCGCCAAGAGCTCCCTGTAGTACATAGGCACGTCTTCGTGCCCTTCAAGACCTGGCCTCTCCCTTCCCTTCCAGTGTCTTCTTCCACCATTGCTCCACAGAGACTTAGGATTCTGCCTTCAATGACTAGTTTTCGGCCTCCCCACCCTTGATATGCTGTTCTCTCTGCCTGGAACACCCTTCTCCATCATTCTACCTGCCCCATTCTTGCTTATCCTACAAGACCTTTTTAGCATTATCCCTCTGGCAACAATGATACCTCCAGCTGATTTAAATCTTCTTTTTCTCTGTATTTAGTGCCTTGAGCAGAGGTCTGTCAGATAGTATTGCACCCTCTTACAGTTGTCGGTTGTTTACCTTTCAAATCTCTCATTAAAAATATGAGGCAATGTCTTATTTATTTCTTATTCATTCTTTGTTGTCTAACAAAGCCATTCATGAATGAGTTTTTGAATTAAAAGAAGCAAATTAAAATTACAATTGCGTAAAAATTAATTTCTTAGGAGTTAATAGCCTTTAAAAATTTTAATATTTGTTCTTCTCATTAATTAACCATGAGGTTAAAATGCTTTTTTAATAGGACATACTTGCTGCATAGCAGGTTTGGCTTATGGTGGCTTCCAAGTAGAAGGATCTCAAGCACTGAATTCTAGTGGGTCTTCACAACCCTGGTTTCTACTAGTCTCAGCCAAGTTAATGAAGTCATTTTGCCTTTATTTCCTAATATATGAAAGAGGGTGCTGAGAAGACCTGCTACCTATGAACCTTGGGGTATCCTCTGGTGACTGGACAGTTTACTTCAAGTTTGCAAACACTTAAGAGAAAAGCACTTCAGGTTAAAACAGTTAATAAGCCTGTTTAGTACAGTGTAAAAGTTTGGCCTTTTTCTCTTCTTTCTTAAATTTTAGTTGCATCTTTACCCCAGGGTTTCCTAACCTTGGCACTATTGGGATTTTGGGCCAGATAATTTTGAATTAGTTGTAGACAGTGGTCTTGTGGATGGTAGGATAATGAGCAGCATCTTTGGCTTTGACTTACGAAATGCCAGTAGCACTCCTTGATTTGAGACCACCAACAATGTCTACAGACATTGACAAATGTCCACTGTTGGAGGGAGGGGTAAACTCACCCCCTCCCTGGTTGGGGAGCCCAGCTTTACACTAAATATCATTAGTCACTAATAGGTGTTGTATAAATGAATTGATCATTTGAGAATTCATTGTTCAAACTCCCTGATATGATGGCAAGACAACTCAGGGTTGCTGGTTTGTTGTTACTGTTGTTTTTCTCTAGACTCTAAGGTTAAACCTCTGTGAGGAAACAAATAGCCAACAGATGGTAGTCAGGTATCGCAATCACCCCTCAGTCACGGAGCTCATCTCCAATGTGACCTCCAACATCAGGTTTACTAATGAGGAAGAATGTAATTTCAGGAGGTCATGACTGTATTGTGGCGTTTGCGTTTGTCATGAAGGCTTGAAAAGAGAATGTTTTCTCCACATAGATATATTAGGTGATTTAAATATTGGCTTGTATATTCTGGGGAAAAAAATAGATTGCCTATTATTTATGGAGAGATGTAATGAAAAACTAGGAAAAAAATAAATATACATGAATTTGAAATAACTTCTTATTCTGAGGGAAAAACAAGGTTGAGAGAGAAGTAAAATCATTTAATCAGCCCAGGTTCCCTTTCTGCCTTGGCCACCAAATTCCACAGGCTGTCTTCGATAATTATTTCACATGGTGTCACATTCTCGTTTAGAACCTGAGTGCTGGTGTAGAGTGAATTCTTGACTGGCGTGTTTGTGTTTTGACAAGCCTAGTATACAATTCTACAAAAATAATTTTGAAATACCTTACGTAGGATGCTATAAAACACAGAATTCCATTATGTTATCTTCAATAGTAATGTTGAAAGTGGGTGCTTATTATATTTTTAGAGTGAATAACTGCATTTAATGATATTCAGTGGTCTCTTAGATGTTTCTAGACTTTTAAATAAATAAGGTAAAATTACACTATATGAGTTTGCTTTCTTTAGACTTCTCATCTCTTTAAACTTTTCTCTTTTTTTTATTTTAAAAGAAACATAGTATACCTACCATTTTTCCTTGTTGCAAAATGTAAGGCTAAGTATCCCACATGAATTGGTATTTTGTGCAGCCATTATGCCTAGCGAGGTCTATTTGCTTGGAGAAATTTTCTTTTTAATGCATCTCTAATCTTTCCCATTTTAGAAGCATTTTAATCATCGCCACTATCTCAAATACTGTCCCTAGAATTGTAGGAGCACAATGAATACTAATTTATTTTCAAAAATCCCTGTGAGTTGCTTGTACCCGAAGCCCCTGGAATGTGTTGCTGTTTTCCCAGGTTTCCAGTTATATTGTCTATTGAGAATCACTGCAGTATCCAGCAGCAAAGGAAGATTGCTCAGTACCTGAAAGGAATCTTCCGAGACAAGTTGGACCTGTCATCTGTAGACACAGGAGAGTTCAAGCAGCTTCCAAGCCCTCAAAGTTTGAAAGGCAAAATTCTAGTGAAGGTAATTACTTCAAGTAATGCAATATAAGGTAATAATTATCAATTAAGTTTGCCCTCCCTTAAAGAATAAAAACTGGTTTCAAAGGAGAATAATAATTAGAATCAATACCTGAAGGATTGTCTAGGTCTGTGTATGCATCTTACTCCAATTTATTTTTAGTCATGTCTTCAGAAGAAGCCTATTGACTGAACACCTATTCTGGGATTTGTTCTTATGAAGTGAAAACATCAATACTGTGAGCCAAATGTTTGATATTTATGTCTGTAATAGTTCACACTGTAGAGAAATGTGTGCATAAGACCGTGAGGTTTAGGAGAGGAGGAGGCTCTGTGTCTCCATCTCTGAAAACATTTCTTTCAGACTTTTTTCTCCCATTTCAAGCTCCAATAACTGTCTGTCAAAAAAAAAAAAAAAAAAAGTCTTCATGGTTGATCAGTCTTGGTTATGCAAGTGAGAAGAGCTCTCTTCAAAGACGAACATGGGCACAGACATAATGCCCCTCAGGACTCATGGGTATGAGATGGAGCAGTAGGTGAATAGAATGACATTTCATAAACAGATTTTCTCAGAGAGGAAACTCACTACAATAAATTGTATTCATGCAAGGAATAGCCAGAAAGACAGTTCTTTGGGTTTTCAGATGGTTGACTTTGTGGTTTACTTATTGCCAGTGAATTTTGCATATTTGGGCTAAAACCACCTTGGGTGATGACATTGTTTTGTGATTTAAAACCTAAGGACAGGCAGTAGGGTATTAATATTCAAAATGGTTCATATTGTACTTAAAAGGGGTAATTACAAAGAAACAGCTATCACATAGGAGGGGCAGCAAAACTGAGGAGACAATTTCATGGCAAGACTAGCCAGGACTGGAAGGGAGGCAGCACATGGAAAAGATAGAAGGTGTTCTTCTTTAGAATTGGTCAAAACCTGTGTTTCTGTCAATGAAGTGAAATTGTAGATTCTGAATCTGTCAGAGCGGTGTATATGTGTAAAGCATTTTTGAATAAAAGCTCCAAATAATGCAAGAGATAACATGAAGGCCAGTTTGCTTAAGTCTTGCTAAAGTGAACTCATTGGTAAAAACTGATTTCTGAGGCAGGGCACAGTGGCTCATGTCTGTAATCCCAGCACTTTGCGAGGCAAGGCAGGAGGATCACTTGAGCCCAGGAGTTTGAGACCAGCCTGGGCAGTACAATGAGACCTCATCTCTACAAAAAAAATTAAAAAATTAGCTGGCCGTGGTGGTGTGCGCTTATAGTCTCACTACTCAGAATGCTGAGGCAGAAGAATGCCTGAGCCCTTGAGGATGTGGCTGCAGTGAGCCATGATCATGGCGCTGCACTCCAACCTGTGTGACAGAGTGAGTCCCTGACTCAAAATAGAACAAACAAAAACCCCCTGATTTCTGGGTTAGGGAATGAAATGACATCTTTACAGCCTTGCAAATATTTCCTAAGTATTCTTTAGCCAGTAGTCAGAGGGTAAATTGCAGAATAAGTCCATTTGATTGAGATCTTTCTCTTTTGGACAGGAAAATTAAGATGGCTATTTGATGTGAACTAAATGAGTCCCTTCTGCATAACTGGACTTTGAGTCATTTGGCACACAGTATCCCAGGGCTTATTGCCTCAGGATGAAAGGGCAGAAGGTCTGAGACACTCACTGGAAGGGGTGGCAGATGTGAACTGGAAGCATTTCCAGGAACCTGAGGTCTACTCACTAGTTAAAGCTCTTTAGACTTTTTTTTTTTTTTTTGAGTTGGAGTCTCACTCTGTCGCCCAGGCTGGAGTGCAGTGACACGCTCACAGCTACCCCAACATCAACCTACTGAGCTCCAGTTATCCTTCCGCCTCAGCCTTCCAAGTAGCCAGAACTACAGGTGCACGCTACCACGCCCAGCTAATTTTTTTGTTATTTATTATAGAGACAAGATCTTGCCAAGTTGCCTGGGCTGGTCTTGAACCCGTGGGCTCAGGCAATCCACTCGCCTTGGCCTCCCAAAATGCTGGGATTACAGGCTGAGCCCGGCCAGCTCTTTAGAGTTTGAGACGATGTGGACCTGTCTTTTGGGACCCAAGGACAAGCAACCCCCATTTAAAGCAAAAACAAAGGAACTGACTTTCCTGTGTTCCGTTAGCATCAGAGTGATCTCTGATCCAAGAGGCAACATTTGAATGTCTACTTTCCACTTTGGAGATTTACAAGTTGTTTATTAGTATAACTATTACATATATGCTTTCCAACCATGTGTATATACACATTCCCATATATATAAATTTCCTGAAAAACACAAAGGGGTCTTTTTGTTGCAGTTCATGTTATTGCACTTTGTAGATACTGCTTTTTCTTTCTTTGTTTTTTTACATATTGAAGGTTTGTGGCAACCATGTGTTGAGCAAGTCTATTGGCACCATTATTTCAAAAACATAGGCTTACTTTGTGTCTGTGTCACATCTTGGTAATTCTTGTGATATTTCAAACTTTTTCATTATTATCTTTTATAGTAATCTGTCATCAGTTGCCTTTGATGTTACCATTGAAATTGTCTTGGGGTGCCATGATTTGCTTCCATATAAGATGAAGAACTTGATTGATAAATATTGCTTGTGTCCTGACTGCTCCATGCACTGGTCTTTCTCCCTCTCCTTAGGCTTCCCTATTTTCTTAGGAACAATGATATTGAAATTAGATTATTGGTAACCCTACAATGGCCCCTAAGTGTTCAAGTGAAAGGAAGATTCACATAACTCTCACTTCAAGTCAAAAGCTAGAAATGGGCTGGGCGTGATGGCTCATGCCTATAATCCCAGCACTTTGGGAGGCAGGGGTGAGAGGATTGCCTGAGCCCGCGGGTTTGAGACCAGCCTGGGCAAATTGGCGAGACCTCATCTCTACAATAAATCAAAAAATTAGCTGGGTGTGGTGGCACATGCCTGTAGTTCC
This sequence comes from Carlito syrichta, assembly GCF_000164805.1. NCBI lineage: Eukaryota > Metazoa > Chordata > Mammalia > Primates > Tarsiidae > Carlito > Carlito syrichta. Next base: position 367,078 of record NW_007251295.1, read on the forward strand.
AGCTATTTGGCAGCCTTGACCTGAGCCCAGCAGGTCAAGGCTGCAGTGGTCGTGAGCGTGCCACTGCTCTCCAACCTGGGCGACAGAGTGAGACTCCAACTCAAAAAAAAAAAAAAAAAAAAAGCTAGAAATGATTAAGCTTAGTGAAGAAAGCACGTCAAAAGCCAAGACAGGCCGACAGCTAGCCCCCAGTTAGCCAAGTTGTGAATGCAAAGGAGAGGTTCTTGAAGAAAATTAAAAATGCCTTGCCAGTGAATGCAAAATGATAGAAAACCAAAACAGTCTATTACTGATATGGAGAAAGGTTGAGTAGTCTGGGTAGATAGTCAAACTAGCCACTACATTTCCTTAAGCCAAAGCCTAATCCAGAGCAAGACCCTAACTCTCTTCAATTCTATGATGGTTGAAAGAGGTGAGGAAGCTGCAGAAGAAAATTGAAGCTGTCTCCATAACATACAAATGCAAGGTGAAGCAGCAAGTGCTGATGGAGAAGCTGCAGTAAGTTATTCAAAAGATCTAAGAGAACCAATGAAGGTGGCTACATTAAACAACAGATTTTCAATGCAGACAACACAGCCTTCTGGAAAAAGATGCCATCAAGGACTTTCATAGCTAGAAAGGAGAAGTAAATCCTTGCAGGGACAGGCTGACTCTCTTGTAAAAATTAATGAAGGTGGTGACTTTAAGTTGAAGCCAGTGCTTATTTACCATTCTGATAACCCAAGGGCCCTTAGGAATTATGCTAAATCTACTATGACAGCACATCTTTTTACAGCATGGTTTACTGACTATTTTAAGCCCACTAGTGAGACTTACTTCTCAGGAAAAAAGATTCCTTTCAAAATGCTACTGCTTATTGACAATGCACCTGGTTACCCAAGAGCTCTGATGGAGAGGTACAGGAGGTTAATATTGTTTTTATGCCTGCTAGCACAATATCCATTCTGCAGCCCATGGATCAAGTAGTAATTTTGACTTTCAAATCTTATTATGTAAGAAATGTGTTTTGTAAGGCTGTAACTGCCATAAATAGTGATTCCTTTGATGGGTGTGGGCAAAGTAAATTGAAAACCTTCTGGAAAGGATTGACCGTTCTAGATGTCATTAAGAACATTTGTGATTTATCAGAGAAGGTCAAAATATTAACATTAACAGGAGTTTGGAGGAAGTTGATTCCAGCTCTTATAGATGACTTTCAGGGGCTCAAGACTTCAGTGGAGGAAGTCACTAAATATGTGAAAATAGCAAGAGGACTAGAATTAGAAGTAGAACCTGGAGATGTGACCGAATTGCTGCAGTCTCACAATCAAACTTGAATGGATGAGGCGTTGCTACTTATGCATGAGTGAAGACAGTGGTTTCTTGAGATGGCGTCTACTCCTGATGAAGATGTTGTAAATTTTTTTTGTTGAGTTAGGGTCTCACTCTGTCGCCCATGCTAGAGTGCAATGGCACAATCACAGCTCACTGCATCCTTGACCTCCTGATCTCAGGCGATCTTTCTGCTTCAGCCTCCTGAGTAGCTGGGATTACAGGCACATGCCACCATGCCTGGCTAATTTTTTGAATTTTTGTAGAGACGCAGTCTCGCTATGTTTCCTAGGCTGGTCTTGAACTCCTCAGCTCAAGCAAATTTCCCATCTCAGCCTCCTAAAATGTTGGGATTACCGGTGTGAGCCACCATGTCTGGCTGACATTGTTGAATGACAACAAAGAAATTAGGATCTTACATAAACTTAGTTGATAAAGTATCAGCAGGGTTTGAGAAGATTGACTCTAATTTTGCAAGAAGTGCTACTGTGGGTAAAATGCTGTCAAAGCATAAGATGACCACAGAGAAATCTTTTGTGAAAGGAAGAGTCAATCCATGTGGCATACTTCATTGTTGTCTTATTTTCAGTAACTGCTACAGCCACCCCAATCTTCAGCAACCACCACCCTGATCAGTCAACATGGAGGCAAGACTCTTTACCACCAAAATGATAATAACTCACTGAAGGCTCAGATGGTCATCAGCACTTTTTAGCAGAAAATTTTTTTTTTTTTTTTGAGTTGGAGTCTCACTCTGTCGCCCAGGCTGGAATGC